>NC_134354.1:116805859-117105859 GCF_048569485.1 Anomaloglossus baeobatrachus | reverse complement strand
CGTTGGTGGGATAGCTTTATGCTTTTTTTGATCAAAAAACAGTGTTTACTAAGTACCCTATGTTTCTATGCACTATGCTTTTATTTAGTTACAGCAGGGTATGTTTTCACCATTTTTTTTCCTTGGTTTCTCTTTGTCTTATGGCCAGTGTGAACATGAGCTCACAAGCTCCATGTGTATCATCTCATACTCCAGCTCACTTTTTTGTTTTTATGTAGTTTTTTTGTATTCAGTACAAATAGGGTGTGGCCCCCTTCTCAGTGAGCTGGGCATTTCATTCTGTGCATCCCCTGACTGTGTGTCCTGTTGGGACCCGGTCACTCTCAGCCCTTAGCCATATTGAGGCCTATTTTAGACCCATGGTAAGGTTTTAATATTAGAGAGTTTAGGTACTATCCCAACTGGGTACACCTTGGCGTTGGTGGGATAGCTTTATGCTTTTTTTGATCAAAAAACAGTGTTTACTAAGTACCCTATGTTTATATGCACTATGCTTTTATTTAGTTACAGCAGGGTATGTTTTCACCATTTTTTTTCCTTGGTTTCACTCTGACCACTATGTAGCAAAGCTAGGATTGTTATGGGACCTTGTGTGGATTACGTCGGGGTGGTTGGGGTTAATAAATTGGAGAAAGAGGATGTCATTTTTAGATTTTGGGTGGGGGTAGCAGTGAATATGTATGAGGGTTAATGAGCGGACCCGGAAGAAGTGTTACAGCCACACAGAGACTGTTAAGTATGTCCTGCTTTAACCATTTTGCTTCCTTTTATTTTTTTTGCACTAATTTTCCTGGTGAAACCTAGCCATGCCAATACTTGATATGGCTGCAATGGGGCCAGAAGTGGATGGTTTCTGCAATAATGTAAACGTGAACAGTTACTAAACAAAGCTGAACTTTGACAATTTTTGAGAAAATGTTCATGAATCCGATCCTGACCCAAACAAGCCAAGGCTAGTGCTGAATTTGAGATTAACAAACCTTTTTTGAACAAATTAGCTCATCTCTAGTTGCCATAAATGACCAACAATAAAATATTTCTGGCAAATGAGATCTATGTGAAGTCTCTATCTTTGGCAAGACAATGTGTATATTCTGTTGACGACACTTTTTGGGCTCTAATCCCTTAGTTAATTATGAAATTATGTTATTTCTTTATTTAGATTATTTCTGAATTGGTGTCAGAACAAGCTTTTGTGAACAAAATGTTAGCCATTAACTAAAGCTGAAATGTTCCTAATGTGAAAAAAAATAAAGTGAGCGCTGAATATTTCTTCCTATGATAGCAGACATTTCATATGCTTGGATGAAATGAGGCAGTATGCCAAAATTCTCTGTAAAAAAAAAATGCATCTTCTTAAATGTGTTTCTTCTGTGTTATTGTATAAAATCATTAAGATAACAGACTCAACTGTTATTTGAAGTTTATATACATGAAACAAACAAACACTGAATGCTCTTTAAGATAACCATTTATTTAATTGCATGAATCTTCAGTGAATACAGATTTTTCCATTAATAATAAAGCAAATCAGTAGAACTTGAGTACAGTATGTGTCCACTGGCAGACAAAGACAAAAAATTAATGTTCAAGAACAATATATGGGCCCTCTGCAGACCAAGAGTTTAACAAAATGCACAATTCCACCAGCTTTGGAGGTAGAAATGGGCAACCTAACCTCCCCAACCGCGCACTTAACCACAAGGAAGTGTTTCGTGCCAAGGATATGGTCAATGTGTTCCTTATTGACTAAGGATTTGTATCTTCAGCACGGAAATATAGATCCGACTGGAATAGGTGTTTCTGGTATGTTTAATAATTCTGACAGATGAATATATGGAGCATTTCAAATGGTAACGTTTTTGTCAAGGTTTATATGATTCCGTTTGAACGTGTATCACTAGATCATGGGAGATGGAACATATTCCCCGGATGTACTGTTCACAGTGGTATTAGTTCTACTTTACACCACTCACTGTCAACATTTTCCACTACAGGTATTCTGCAGCCTTATTGTCTCATGATCTACAGTAAACGTCAGAACATTTTCCATCTACCATTATCCAGTGATACTTGTCCAATTAGAATCATGTTACCCCATAGAGAACCTAGATAAAGCCCTTAATATTGGAATTGTTGGATATCAACCATCGACCACTTCTCTGCCTGGCTTCTACACTTTCTTTCTGCTGACATTCCCACCATCATCATGGGTGACTTCAACATCCCCACTGACAACTGCCAGTCGGCAGCCTCCAAACTCCTGTCGCTTGCTTCGTCTTTTGGTCTAACTCAGTGGTCCACATCTACCACCCATAAAGATGGACACACACTAGACCACCATCTTCACCCGTCTCTGTTCCCTTTCTAACCTCACAACTTCCCCTCTCCCCCTATCTGACCACCATCTACTGACCTTTTCAACCCTGTTCTCCTCACTTGCCCCCCCTGTCCAACACCTAGCACACCCACGCAGAAACCTTGCACAGCTCGCGATGCGTCCTGCACTCTGTCTCCAGCCGCTTTTCCTTCCGATAATCGCTGCATCCTCCCGGTAAATAGCACTGATGATAGGATCTATCATGATGTCAAAATAGCATGTGACCAGTCACGTGTCTATTATCTCATTGGCTACAGACTGGTCACATGGCTAGACGTCATTGCTAGTTCCTGTCAGTGCATCTCTCCGGTACGCGGTGATCGTTTGTATATCTCCGTGTACCTGCGAGCTGCTCTGGCACACGGTCGGCTTCCCCGTTCTGCTTCCCCATTCCGTTATTCACCAGTTGCCACAGCCGGCCAATAACGGAGATCACCATTGCTATAGCAACACGCCTGTCAGCGATGACGTCACCGCTCACAGCCAGCAGCCTCACCTCACTCACGGAGTGAAAAAACTGCACGGGGAGCAGCAGTGTCTTCCTCCCATGCAGCGCTGCTGATGTAGCAGAGCTGCATGGGTTGAAGGAAAAAGAAGACAGAAGGCCATGGATAGTGGAGGGATAAGAGGGAGTAATAAACATGGAGTCTCTAAGTGTGTCTGCGTATTTATTTCTATTAAAGTATTTTTTCTCTGTGTGGTGTCTTTTTTTTAACCCTTTATTGGAGATTCTTAATGGTCGGGTCAAACTTGCCTGACATTAAGAATCTCTGGCTTAATATTAGCTAGTAAAACAAAGCTAGTATTAACCCATTATTACCCAGCGAGCCACCGTCACCAGGGCAGCTGTAAGAGTTGGATACAGCGCCAGATGATGGCGCTTCTATGAAAGCGCCATTTTCTGAGGAAGCTGCGGACTACAATTCGCAGCAGAGGGGCCTAGAAAGCTCAGGCCAACCCGTGCTGCAGATTCCAATCCC
Source organism: Anomaloglossus baeobatrachus (assembly GCF_048569485.1). NCBI lineage: Eukaryota > Metazoa > Chordata > Amphibia > Anura > Aromobatidae > Anomaloglossus > Anomaloglossus baeobatrachus. The sequence continues at coordinate 117,102,499 of NC_134354.1, read as the reverse complement.
CAGCTGTCTAGTTGTACCTGGCTGGACACAAAAATGGGGCGAAGCTCATGTCGATTTTTTTTTTAATTATTTCATGAAATTTATGAAATAATTAAAGGGGTGGTTCACCCATTTTTTTTATTTTCTCTATGGGTGTAACTTACTATTATAGGCGTTTTCTTAATTGGCTTCTATTTCCAGTTCTGGCACTGAGCGGTAGAGATAAGCGAACCGGTCGCGGTTCGGCTCGAGGTCGGTTTGCCGAACGGAGGTCCCGTTCGAGTTCGGTTCGTCGGACGTTCGACGAACCGAACTCGAACCGCATAGGAAACAATGGCAGGCATTCACAAACACATAAAAACACCTAGAAAACACCCTTAAAGGTGTCCAAAAGGTGACAAACAACTCACAACACAACACAAACACATGGGAAAGTGACAAGAACAAATTCTCATGCGAAAACAAAAGAGTGTAACGAGGAAAAAGAGGACGAGACACAGATATAGGCATGGCACGCCCTTCTAAAATCATGTAAAACACCGCAAGGTGACTCCAAGCGGAGTCTCCCTTTTTTCCAAAAATTGGGCCCCACACACACCCACCCATTCAGTGGCAGCACTTGTGCCCTAGTTGTACAGTTTACAGCTAGATTTGCATCAAACACATTCAAAAATACGCCATACTTAACCGTCCCCAGGATGACTCCGGGGTAGGTAGCAAAGTCTTTCCTGATCCCAGCTCTGTTCATCTTGGATCATTTTTAAAAAACACAGGAAGCAAGGGTTACTCCAAGCGGAGTCTCCCTTTTTTTCCAAAAATTGTGCCCCACACACACCCACCCATTCAGTGGCAGCATTTGTGCCCTAGTTGCAAACAGGATGTTTTGATTTCCATCAAGCACATTCAAAAATATCCCATTCTTAACCGTCCCCAGGATGACACCGGGGTAGGTAGCAAAGTCTTTCCTGATCCCAGCTCTGTTCATCTTGGATCATTTTTAAAAACAATGTAAGTAAGGGTTACTCCAAGCGGAGTCTCCCTTTTTTCCAAATATTGGGCCACACTGACACCCCATCAGTGGCAGCACTTGTGCCCTAGTTGCAAACAGGATGTTTTGATTCGCATCAAGCACATTCAAAAATACGCCATTCTTAACCGTACCCAGGATGACACCGGGGTAGGTAGCAAAGTCTTTTCTGAACCATGACTTGTTCATCTTGGCTCCTTTTAAAAACAATGTAAGCAAGGGTTACTCCAAGCGGAGTCTCCTTTTTTTCAAAAAATTGGGCCACACAGACACCCCATCAGTAGCAGCACTTGTGCCCTAGTTGCAAACAGGATCTTTTGATTTGCATCAAGCACATTCCAAATCCACAAGCATTTTCTCTCCCCAGGATGACACAGTGGTAGTAAATTCCTTGTGGATCCATGACTTGTTCATTTTGATGAACGTTAGTCTGTCCACATTGTCACTGGACAGACGCGTGCGCTTATCTGTCAGCACACACCCAGCATCACTGAAGACACGTTCAGAGACAACGCTGGCATCTGGACACGACAAAATCTCCAAGGCGTAAGTGGAGAGCTCTGGCCATTTTTCAAGATTTGAAGCCCAAAATGAGCAAGGCTTCATTTGCAAAGTCATGGCATCGATGTTCATTTGGAGATACTCCTGTATCATCCTCTCCAGCCGTTGACTATGTGTTAGACTTGTTGTATCTGTTGGCCTTGCAAAGGAGGGTCTAAAAAAATTATGAAAAGATTCCATAAATTGCTGTTACCAGCACCAGATACAGTCCTACTGGTATGGGTAGACTGTTGAAGATGACGAGACCGTCCCATGTTTGTCAAGTTACAACTGGGAGATTCACTCCCTGCACCTGCACGGTTGTTTGGTGGAAAAGCCGAGCTAAGATCGAGTAACAGCTTCTGCTGATACTCCTGCATACGTGCGTCCCTTTCTATGGCTTGAATTATGTCACAAAATTTGGACTTGTACCGGGGATCTAACAGTGTGGCAAGCCAGTAGTCATCATCACTTCTAATTTTGACAATACGAGGGTCATGTTGGAGGTAGTGCAGCAAGAAACCACTCATGTGTCTTGCGCAGCCATGCGGACCAAGTCCACGCTGTGTTTGTGGCATAGAGGTGCTAACCGTTCTTTCTTCCTCTGACATCTCCCCCCAACCTCTTTCAACTGAAATTTGACCAAGGTCTCCCTCATCCGCTGAGTCTTCCATGTCCATGGACAGTTCGTCCTCCATTTCTTCATGTTCTCCTGCACCTTCCTCAACATTTCGCCTGCTACCATGCGCCCTTGTTGATCCCTGTCCCCCATGGTCCCATGCCTGCCGCATTGGTGATGATGAACGTCTGGACCTTGGAGATGTTGTTATTTCTTGCGCATATGAATCCTCCTGTAGTTCCTCCCCTTCCTGATGTCCCACCCCCTGACTCCGAATAGTGTTTAGCATCTGCTTCAGCATGTAAATGACTGGAATTGTCATGCTGATAATGGCATTGTCAGCGCTAAACATATTCGTCGCCATGTCGAAACGGTGCAGAAGGGTGCATAGGTCCTTGATCTGAGACCACTCCATCAGGGTGATCTGCCCCACCTCTGCATCTCGTTGGCCCAGGCTATACGTCATGACGTATTGCACCAGGGCTCGGCGGTGCTGCCACAGTCGCTGTAACATGTGGAGAGTCGAATTCCAGCGTGTCGCCACATTGCATTTCAGGCGATGAACCGGCAGGCCGAAAGACTTCTGGAGCGATGCAAGTCGCTCAGCTGCGGCGCTTGAACGGCGGAAGTGAGCAGACAGTTTTCGTGCCCTGGTCAGAAGGCCATCTAGGCCGGGATAGTGTGTTAAAAATTGCTGGACAACAAGGTTCAACACGTGAGCCATACAAGGTACGTGTGTCACCTTGCCCAGGCGAAGGGCCGCACCCAGGTTTGCAGCATTGTCGCACACAGCCTTACCAGGCTGCAGGTTGAGTGGAGACAACCATTTATTAAACTCGGACTGCAGAGCTGACTACAACTCCTCAGCTGTGTGACTCTTATTCCCAAGACATGTCAAGCTAAAGACCGCCTGATGACGTTGCGCTCTGCTGCCAGCATAGTAATGAGGGGTGCGTGATTCCTTCTGCGCAGTGAGAACGCTGGTGGCCTGACCAGGCAGGCTTGGGGTGGAGGTGGAGGACACAGATGAGGTGGAGGAGGCAGAAGCAGTGGCGGAACTTGGACAGACAGAGGATTGACACACAAGTCGTGGGGACGGCAAGACTTGTGCAGCAGACCCTTCACCATCTATCACCATAGTGACCCAGTGCCCAGTCAGCGACATGTAACGTCCCTGTCCATGCTTACTGGTCCAAGTATCGGTGGTAAAATGCACCCGTTCACACACAGAGTTTCTCAAGGAAGCGGTGATGTTGTGTGCGACATGCTGGTGTAGCGCGGGCACACCTTTCTTAGAGAAGTAATGGCGACTGGGCATCTGGTACTGGGGCACAGCGACAGACATAAGGTCTCTAAAATCCTGTGTGTCTCCACCAGGCGGAAAGGCAGCATTTCGGTAGCCAAGAGCTTACAGAGGGATAAAGTCAACCTCTTAGCTTTGTCATGGGTCGCAGGAAATGGCCTTTTATTTGTCCACATCTGAGGGACAGAGATCTGGCTGCTGTGTGTAGATGGTCTTGAGTAGGGTGTCCCTGAAAAAATGCAGGTTTGTGAGGAAAGTGCATTCGGAGACATGATGTTGCCTTCATCCAACGTTGGTGCTATCGATGTCTGAGAGAGCTGTACACACGCACTTGTTTCCCCTTCCAAACCAACTGACGACCTACCAAGCAAACTGCCTGTTGCGGTTACAGTGGTGGAATTTGTGCGTGGAAAACCTGGTGTGACAGCTGTCCCCACAGTCCTAGAAGATGAAGAGCGCGCGGATGCACTGGAAGGGGCAGGCCGTGGATGGTTCGCTCCGCTAGGCCGCATTGCAGCACGGTGAGCTTCCCACCGGGACCTATGATATTTATTCATGTGACGATTCATGGAAGAAGTTGTCAAACTGCTGAGGTTTTGACCTCTACTAACAGAATCACGACAAATTTTACACATCTCATAATTTGGGCGATCTTTTTCTATGTCAAAAAAGGACCATGCTAGGCAAGGCTTAGAGGGCATGCGACCTGCTGAGCCCCCCCGACTAGTGCTCAGAGGCAGAGTGGTGGCTGATGATGCAGTTGTAGACGTGCTACCAGTGCTCCGACTCTGTCCAGGAAGGCGCAAGGTAACTTCGTCGTCGGTTGCATCCTCCTCCACTGCCTCTGTTGACCTCCTCGAGTGCCTGACTGTGGGTTGACAGTAGGTGGGATCTAGAACTTCCTCATCAATTGTTGTGTTTGCACTCCCCTCACCCTCAGACCGAGCCTCTTCTTGCCCTCACCGAATATTTAAGTTGTCATCCCAATCTGGTATCTGCGTCTCATCGTCATCAGTATGTTCCTCATTGTCTATAACCACAGGTGTTACAGTTTGTAACAAAGGGTCAACATTATGCTCAGAAACTTGGTCCTCACGGCCTGAATCAAAGTCACAAAGGTTCTGGGCATCACTGCAGACCATTTCCTGGTCTGTACTCACTGTAGTTTGGGAGCAGACCTCTGATTCCCAGGCTATAGTGTGACTGAACAGCTCTGCAGACTCAGCCATCTCACTTCCACCATACTGTGCAGGGCTGATGGAGACTTCAGAGCTGGGAGAAAGCAAGTTTGATTGGGATGACAACTCAGAGGACTGATGTTTTTTGGATGCGGTAGTTGAGGTGGCGGAGAGGGCACTTGTTGGACCACTTGAGATCCATTCAAGCATTTTCCTTTTTTGGCCATCATCTACCTTTGCTCCTGTTGTTCGTGTCCGTAAAAAAGGGAGCACATCGGATTGTCCACGGTAAGTAGTAGACATATTACTTTTGCTGGTAGATGGTCTATCTTTAGCAGATGTTATTGGAGCTTTGCCACCTTCCCCACGGAAAAACCCTTTTTTTCCTTTTCCAACACGCCTCTTCCCCTTTCCACCAGCATCTGTCATTTTGCCACTCATGTTGATGGTGTAGATTGCAGTGGTGGTCTAGCTTTATTAACAGAAGAATAATAAAGAATAATTATCCCTGACAATGCAACTACGGCCCTTAAACTGGCAGCATGAATTGCTAGTATAATGGCTTAGTAACAATGAGTTTGAGTGTGCAATGCAGGCAGACGTGCTGCAAATATCTTTGCACTAGTGGGACTATACAGAAGTCCAATAGCCACGTTTATGATGCCGCTAAGTTCACTCAGTGTTTGCTAGTATAATGGCTTAGTAACAATGAGTTTTAGTGTGCAATGCAGGCAGACGTGCTGCAAATATCTTTGCACTAGTGGGACTATACAGAAGTCCAATAGCCACGTTTAGGATGCCACTAAGTTCACTCAGTGTTTCCTAGTATAATGGCTTAGTAACAATGAGTTTTAGTGTGAAATGCAGGCAGACGTGCTGCAAATATCTTTGCACTAGTGGGACTATACAGAAGTCCAATAGCCACGTTTAGGATGCCACTAAGTTCACTCAGTGTTTGCTAGTATAATGGCTTAGTAACAATGAGTTGGAGTGTGCAATGCAGGCAGACGTGCTGCAAATATCTTTGTACTACTAGGACTATACAGAAGTCCAATAGCCACGTTTAGGATGCCACTAAGTTCACTCAGTGTTTGCTAGTATAATGGCTTAGTAACAATGAGTTTTAGTGTACAATGCAGGCAGACGTGCTGCAAATATCTTTGCACTACTGGGGCAATACAGCAGTCCAACAGCCACTTTTAGGATGCCACTAAGTTCACTCAGTGTTTGCTAGTATAATGGCTTAGTAACAATGAGTTGGAGTGTGCAATGCAGGCAGACGTGCTGCAAATATCTTTGCACTACTGGGGCAATACAGCAGTCCAACAGCCACTTTTAGGATGCCACTAAGTTCACTCAGTGTTTGCTAGTATAATGGCTTAGTAACAATGAGTTTGAGTGTGCAAAGGGCATGAGGGTACAGTGTCAGGGTTGTGGGTCTCTGGGTAGAGGAAAGGAAGCCTGCTTTTCTATCCCTCCTAATGGGGAAATGCAGCGAGGAAATCCCTGACCTTAGCTACACAGACGCTGTCATCTTGTGTAGCTGTTAAACTCTGTTTTAAACTCTGTCACCTATGGCTCTGACCCTGCCGGTATGAGCCCTTAAAAGGACTGATAGAAAGTGCTATCCCTAAGCTGTCCAGTGCTGTGTATGGAGCGTATACAGCAGTATCGGCGATAGGAGCTGCGCCAGTGATGACTGACACCAAGGACGCAGAAGGCAGATAATGGCGTGCTGGAGGAAAATGTCCGGTTTTATAATGCAGGGACATGTGACATGGACACCCTATCACACATGCCATTGCTTCTCTGGCTAAAAGTCCACTTAGCTGTGTGTGTGTCTGGGATTGGCTGACATGCTGGCCCGCCCCACTACACGCGCGCGCTTAGGGAAGGAAGACAAGGAAAAAAAAAAAAATATGGCGATCGCCATTATACATACAGCAGTGATCTGAATGCGCTGTTCCCGCACACTATACACTGTAATGTCATAATAGTGTGAGTCACAGAGTGACTTACACTATTATAGCGGAAAGCCAGCTAGGAATTAGCTGGTTTTTTTGCTGCTAGAACTGTTCTCGAACGTATCTAGAACTATCGAGCTTTAGCAAAAAAGCTCGAGTTCTAATTCGATCTAGAACAGCCCCCAAAATCACTCGAGCCGCAAACTGGAGAACCTCGAACCGTGAACCGCGCTCAACTCTACTGAGCGGCACTATCCTGCATGCTCAGTGCCGGTCACATGACCCCCTGGTGCTGCGGCTACTAGTATCTTCTTACGTCCCGTCAATTCTGGGCTCTCAAACAAGACAGGTACGTCAGAGGATGCTGGCGCCACTCAGATTGATTGACTGGGCTGTGGGCGGTGACTATCGCATGTCACAGCCCAGCATCGAGGGGAGGATCCGGAGGGCGCCAGTGTGGAGTGGTGAAGATGGCTGAGCGTCCAGCAGATGATGAGGCACGGGGCGCCAGTGTGGAGTATAGGGGGGGGTTCTTCAGCTGAAACCCTCCCTGTCACGTAAGTACTGATCTCACTCTACACCCGCCCGCTCTGCTTCGATGTCAGGAGAACGGGCGGTGTCAGGCGGTGTGATCATGTGCTCCTCCCAGCAGCACTACAGGATGGAGCAAGACACTGACAAGCTGGTCCCATGCAGCAGTGCATGTGTCAGAGCAGAGCATGTCACCGCTCTGCTCTGTCACCTGTCCTGCTGCATGGGACCAACTGTCTCCACTCTATCACCTGCACCACAAGTCACAGAGTAGAGCAAGTTGGTGACAGAGCACCTCTCCCCCCTCTCTTCTCACCCCCCTCCTCTCTTCTCCCACCCCTCTCTTCTCCCACTCCCCTCTTTCCCCCCTCTCCGTCTCTTCTCTCTTCCCGCCCTCTTTCTCTCTTCCCTCCCTCTCTCTCTCTCTTCCCTCCCTCCCTCTCTCTTTGCTCCCTCTCTCTCTTCCCTCCCTCTCTCTCTTCCCTCCTTCTCTCTCTCTTCCCTCCCTCTCTCTTTTCCCTCCCTCTCTCTCTTCCCTCCCTCTCCCTCTTCCCTCCCTCTCCCTCTTCCCTCTCTCTCTCTCTCTCCCCTCCCTCTTTTCCCTCTCTATCTCTCTTTTCCCTCTCTCTCTCTCTTTTTCCTCCCTCCCTCTCTCTTCCCTCCCTCTCTCTTCCCTCCCCCTCTCTCTTCCCTCCCTCTCTCTTCCCTCCCTCTCTCTTCCCTCCCTCTCTCTTCCCTCCCTCTCTCTCTTCCCTCCCTCTCTTTTCCCTCCCCTCCCTCTCTCTCTTTTCCCTCCCCTCCCTCTCTTTTCCCTCTCTCTCTTTTTCCTCCCTCTCTCTCTTTTCCCTCCCTATCTCTCTTTTCCCTCCCTCTCTCTCTTTTCCCTCCCTCTCTCTCTTTTCCCTCCCTCTCTCTCTTTTCCCTCCCTCTCTCTTTCTCTCTTTTCCCTCCCTCTCTCTCTCTTTTCCCTCCCTCTCTCTCTCTTTTTCCTGCCTCTCTCTCTCTTCGCTCCCTGTCACTCTCTCTCTCTCTCTCTCTTTGCCCTCCTGTCTCTCTCTCTTTTCCCTTTCTCTCTCTCTTTTCCCTCTCTGTCTCTTTCTCTCTCTTTTCCCTCTCTGTTTCTCTCTTTTCCCTCTCTCTCTTTTCCCTCTCTCTCTCTCCTGGCATGGTCAGTACAGAAATCTCTTGATCGTGGAGGGGTGAGAGGGAGTAATAAACATGGAGTCCCTAATGTGTCTGTGTATTTATTTCTAATAAAGTATTTTTCTCTGTGTGATTGTTTTTTTAACCCTTTATTGGAGATTCTTAATGGCCGGGCCAAACTTGGCCTGACATTAAGAATCTCGGGCTTTATACCAGCTGATAAAACACAACTGGCATTAACTCCTTATTACCCAGTGTGCCATCTGGCACCAGGGCCACTGGAAGAACCGCCTACTTTGTAAGGGGGTGGGTCTTGTGACGTCACAGTGACGTCACACAGCAGCCGTCCAATAAAAGCGGAGGGGCGGAGATGAGCGGGACGTAAACATCCCACCCACCTCCTTCCTTCCACATTGCCAGTGGAGGCAGGTAAGGAGATGTTCGTCGCTCCTGCGGTGTCACATACAGCGATGTGTGGTGCCGCAGGGATGACAAACAACATTGCTAAAAAGCAGAAAATGATTTTTTATTTCAGGACGACCTCTCCACAGCAAACAATTTTGTCCTCTTTTGTGATCATTTCAGAACACTGTTACGTTTTACACACTGCGATATCGTTAATGACGCCGGATGTGCGTCACAAACAACGTGACCTCGACGATAATTCATTAACGATATCGTAGCATATAAAGCCCGCTTTGGTGTATGTAAAATTTTAATTTTGCAGAAAGTAATAGAAATGCTTTTAGACATAATCTCTCTCATTATTCTGGTATTTGGCAAATATAAATAATGCTGGCAATCCTAATTAGCCTAAAACTGGAAAGATTTATTCTGACTTCATGTCCGATAGTGAGAAAAATATGCAGTTGTGCTTTTATATATATATATATATATATATATATATATATATATATACTGTATATATATATATATATATATATATATATATATATATATATATATACTAGCTGTACTACCCGGCATCGCCCGGGTTAATAACTGCTGTTAACAATATAGAATGTATTAATGTATTAATGTATTAACAAAAATGTATTCTGCACACAAAAAACACAAAACAAATAGAAATAAATGTAATTATAATGTCTGCCTCTCCCTCTGTATATATCTCTCTGTATCTCTCTCTATCTCTTTCCCTGTCTGTCTCTGACTGTCTCTGTCTCTTTCTCAGTCTGTCTCAATCTCTTTTCCTGTCTGTCTATCTATCTATCTCTTTCCCTGTCTGTCTATCTATCTCTGTCACTTTTTCTGTCTGTGTTTTGCCCTGTCTGTCTCTTTCCCTCTCTTTCCCTCTTTCCCTCTCTCTTTCCCTGTGTCTGTCTCTTTGTCTGTCTCTTTACCTGTCTTTGTCTGTCTCTTACCCTGTTTGTCTCTTTCCCTTCCTTTCCCTGTCTGTTTCCCTGTGTCTGTCTCTTTGTTTGTGTCTGTCTCTTTACCTGTCTGTGTCTGTCTCTTAACCTGTCTCTCTCTTTCCCTCTCTTTCCCTGTCTGTCTCTTTCCCTGTCAGTGTGTCTCTTTGCCTGTGTCTGTCTCTTTGTGTCTGCCTCTTACCCTATCTGTCTGTTTCTTACCCTGTCTGTGTCTGCCTCTTTCCCTGTCTGTGTCTGTCTCTTTCCCTAGCTGCATTTTGACACGCCAACATTCCATATAAGGGCATGGCAGCGCATTCTTCTGAAATTCTGGCACTTGCATTCTGCACACAAAAACCCCAAAACAAATAGATAGAAATGTAATTATAATGTCTGTCTCCCCCTCTGTTTATATCCCTCTGTCTCTCTTTCTATCTCTTTGTCTGTCTGTCTCTTTCCCTGTCTGTCTCTGACTGTCTCTGTCTCTTTCTCCGTCTGTCTCAATCTCTTTCCCTGTCTGTTTGTCTATCTCTTTCCCTGTCTGTCTATCTATCTCTGTCACTTTCCCTGTCTGTCTCTTTCCCTCTCTTTCCCTGTCTGTCTCTTTCCCTCTCTTTCCCTATCTGTCTCTTTCCCTCTTTCCCTCTCTCATTCCCTGTGTCTGTCTCTTTGTCTGTCTCTTTACCTATCTTTGTCTGTCTCTTACCCTGTCTGTCTCTTTCCCTCTCTTTCCCTGTCTGTCTGTTTCCCTGTGTCTGTCTCTTTACCTGTCTGTGTCTGTCTCTTAACCTGTCTCTCTCTTTCCCTCTCTTTCCCTGTCTGTCTCTTTCCCTGTCAGTCTGTCTCTTTGTCTGTGTCTGTCTCTTTGTGTCTGTCTCTTACCCTGTCTATGTCTGTTTCTTACCCTGTCTGTGTATGCCTCTTTCCCTGTCTGTGTCTGTCTCTTTCCCTGGCTGCATTGTGACATGCCAACATTCCATATAAGGGCGTGGCTGCGCATTCTTCTGAAGTTCTGACTGCACTGTAGCTCCTAGCTCAATTCGCTTTAATGGAGGCAGGCTTTTTGGCGAATAACTGTAAAGTGTGGGGTTAAATTTTCCCCTCAAAACATAACCTTTTACGCTCTCGGGGTCCAGACGTGTGAGTGTGCAAAATTTTGTGGCTGTAGCTGCGACGGTGCAGATGCCAATCCCAGACATACACACACACACACACACACACACATTCAGCTTTATATATTATATATATATATATATATATATATACATACTGTACAGTTATATGTTTCTTAATTTTGTAATATGGTAAAAGGGGGGTGATTTTAACTTTTATATAGATATTTTTATTGTTCTTTTTGTTTTATTGTTATTTTATTTTTCTATTGTATAAAGCATTTAACAGGGAGTGGTGCTCTGTTTGCTGGATTTGCACCCCAGCTCCTGGCTGCTTCATTAGCCTCCTTTTTGTTCACCGGCTGAGCTTGTAGGTTTTTAAAACACAGAGAAGATGCAGTGTAGTGTAGGACCCGGCAAAGGAGGGTGCCGTGAAGGGGCGCTGGGCTGGTGTTACAATGGCCATTATAATATTCTAAATACCTCCATTTTTGTATAAGGTAGAATTTATTTTGGTTTTTCACAGTGTGCGGCTGGAATTTCTTCTCATATGTATGTATGTATGTATATATATATATATATATATATATATATATATATATATAATATGTTTCTTAAATTTGTAATATGGTAAAAGTGGGGTGATTTTAACTTTTATATATATTTTTTTTAGATATATATATATATATATATATATATATATATATATAAAAACATATATATATATATATATATATTTTTTTTTTTTTTATTTAGAACATGTTTTTCTACTTTTTGCTGCATTTAATAGCCACTTAGTGGACTAAGTGGCAAAGTTCTTATCCATTGTTCTATATACAGCAATGCTGTGACATTTCTGTATATAGAAAAAAATCTCAATTTCCTATGAAAGCCAGTCACGGGTAAGTTCTCATAGAATACTGTCATGACAGACACATGGATCTTCAGCAAACCCGTGGCTGTCATGAAAAAACATTGGCCATCCAGCAGTTGCATCTTGGGTGCATCAATGAGGGGTCAGAAGAGCGTGCACCCCGCAAGCACACATTAAATGCCACTGTCAGAGGTTGACAGCGGCATTTAACAGGTAGAGAGTTGCGGGCAAAGAGTTGCTTTACCCATGGCTATTAGAGACAGATGAAAGCTGCATGATGCAGCCTTCAGCTGCAGGGAAATATATTGAATCTCAATATGTAAAGAGAAAAAGACCGGGGCACCACTCCACACCATACACAAATGTCAAGTCCATACGGCCATATGAATCAGAACAGCTCTGGGGTGCACATGAAAAAAGACGATGCAAAATCCAATTGTAAAGAGAATGGCACTCACCAGATTTTTGCTGTATAAAATCGTGTTTATTCGGGTTTGGAGGTTACATGTGCAGGGCAGGTGGGTGGGGAGGGAGAGCTATACATGTCCGACGACGGCCGTTTCGCACTTGCAGAGTGCTTCAGCTGACCAGCTGACCGCTAGGCTTTAAAAAGACCGCACGGTCCGGGGCTCATCCCACTGAACACTCATACTGCTTCCCCATGGGCAGAGCACTACTTAGACAACATAAGATGAGCAAGACTTTATTTGGTTCCCAACAGACATCAGTATACAGTACACTCCCAGCAATGACACTAGATGGTACAAGTGACAGAGTTTCACCCTGCCACTGACTCACAAGGCATTAGAACCTCAGCAACTTCAGGACATTTAGGGACACTCTCCCAGCCCACAGCACCCCGCTTTTGGCAGGCACCCACTGGGAGGGGAAAGCAACGAGCTTAGGAAGCTGACCGAGCACAACAAGGTATATGGCCAGGTTACCTTAGAGTCCCCACCTGGTTTATCAAAATGAATTTGTGAACTCATTGTTGGGTAGTGGAGGAGTTCTGTAATCCCCAAGCTGGAACCATGGCTCTTAAGGCTGCTTTACACGCTGCGACATCCCGCCCCCGTTGTTTGTGCATCATGGGCAATCGCTGCCCGTGGCGAACAATATCGCTGGTATGCGTCACACATACTTACCTTCCTAACGACGTCGCTGTGGACGACGAACAACCTCTTTTTTAAGAGGGCGGTTCGTGCGGCATCACAGTGACGTCACACCAATAGAAGCGGAGGGGCGGAGAGCAGCCGCATGAACGTCACTCCACCTCGTTGCCAGAGGACGCAGGGACGCTGCTGTTCGTCGTTCCCGGGGTGTCACACGTAGCGATGTGTGCTGCCTCAGGAACTACGAACAACCTGCGAACCAAACAAGCAACGATTTTTGGGAAACGAACGACGTATCAACAACCAACGATTTTGGGCACTTTTCGGATCGTTAGCATTCACTGGTAAGTGTCACACGCAACAAAGTCGCTAACGAGGCCGGATGTGCGTCACAAATTCTGTGACCCCAGCGATATCTCGTTAGCGATGTTGCTGCGTGTAAAGCGGCCTTTAGGCTGAAGTCCTGTAGACTCACCAGTAATAGGAGCAGGCCATTTTATATTTTCCTTGGCTCCTATTTCAGGGCATTGTGTTCAACAGGATTAGGGGAAAATAAACATTGTGCTCTGTTGAATTAAAAAAAAGAACAATAGAAATTGTGTTTTCTTTTTTGCTGTGTGCACAAAAATGTTGAATTAATTTTTGTAATTTGAAGATATGTCATTACAAACCTAATTTGACCTAGGCTGGTCAAGAAATTTTCTTGTAGAAAATGTGTTCAATCTATTAAGTTTAGATCCGATTTGCCAATGTCTGTTAGCCACATGAAAATTTAGTAAACAGATGTTTTGTAGATGGGGTGCATGAGCATGCTTTGATTTTATCTGTATTTACTGAAAAATTGGATGACACTTTTTAATTTTTTTTATTGTGTCATTTTTCTTTACCTGTAGTTTTCTTAACACAGAAGGAACAGGTTAAAAAATTAACATAAAAGTTGAGGAAAGCAACCTAATCGAAAATAAGTCCCTTTTTCATTTAATTAAAAATAATGGTTCAGTTGTGCTTCAATTTAACCCATATTATGAAAGCAAAGAAAAAAAACGAAAGGAGTTACTGACATGTAGACTCAACATATCTGAGCAATTACTACTGAAGACTATAAGACTATGATATATGGCAAATGTGAGCCAACCTGGCATCAGATGGATTAAAAATACCTGAAAAAAGACAAAATAACACTCCACAGTAGTCGTTGCCAAAAGCCATGTAGAGTCACCATATGTTTTAATTGAAGATTCCTCATCTGTCTAAGGGGAAATCATTTTGTAGTGAAAACACATATTTTTTACATTGCCTTCCAACAAACGGCTGTTCTCATCAATAAAAGATTTGGTCTGCTAGTTGTGGCAAGTAAAAATGTGTAAAAACTAAAAAGCAGGTGCAGCTGGGTAATATTTCTTCAGAATTACTCTTCATAAAAAGACAAGAGCGTTCACAAATTAATTATTCTGGATGGCAATAAGAAACAGGAGTGCTAATTATAATTTAAGACCATTTTAGTAAAAGAGATGTTATTCTATAAGCTGTACAAAATGATGGTGGGAAGAAAGTCGATTTGAATAATAACTTTATGCATTTTGTCTGACATAAAATGTTTTTTCGATATAGGGTTGGCAATATGGCTGTGTGCCCTCAATGAGTTTTCGGTGAGGTTTCAATCCTGCGTATTTTCACTGCATTGAAAATACAGCTACTCACGGTTCCAGAAAAGTGGATAGGATTAATAGAAATCTCCTGCCCACTGTGCTTTTTTAACTCTACGTAAAGTGACCTGTGGTGCATGTTTAATATCCACAACATGTCAATTTCTTTTGCAGGTATGCTGAGGTTTACGTGCAAATTTTTCTTATAGACTTGCATTAGATGTGCAATATCCACAGGTAAAAAATGGACATGCATTTTTAGTGCATTTCCGCTTGCATGTACGCCACTTATAAGTACAGTATTTTTTGTTTTATAAAGGGTGCTTTACACGCTGCGACATCGCTAGCAATCTCATTAGCGATGTGACACGACAGATCACACATAAGATTTGCCGAGATCGCACATAGGTCATTTTATATAGCGCCAGTCACATGTGCGATCTCGGCAAATCGTATGTGCGATCTGGCGTGTTACATCGCTAACGAGATCGCTAGTGATGTCACAGTGTGTAAAGCACTCTTTAGACACACCAAATTATAAGATGCACCCCAAATTTAAAGATAAGAGAAGGTAAAAAAAAAATGGGGTCCGTTTTATAATCCGGTGGTGTTTTACTAGGGAGGTGGGGTGGCAGTAGTGGTGGAGCGGGGTCACAGGAGGCAGGGGCAGTGATGGAGCACAGTGATGCAGTAAGTGCTGCAGAGGGGTGCCTAGATACTCAATACAGTCTGTGCTGTGGCTGCCAGTGCTTTTCTACGCTGGTGCTCACTGTGGGTGCTGAGGCACTGGCCATTCTGAAGATGTCGATGGTGCAGGCTTCAAAAAGGTGGCTGCTGGAGTCGAAGCATGTGCAGATGAAAGTTGAGCCGAAAGCTCCATCTGCGCACGCGCCGACTCTGGAGACCATTATTTGAAAGCCCTTACCACCGACAACTTCAGAATGGCCCGTGCCTTGCTGCCCGCCATACAGAACCTTGCTGCCCACCGCACAGATGCTCGCTGCCTACCGCACAGAGCCACATAGAACAGTGCTGCCGACCATACAGAGCCGCAGAGAGCAGAGCTGCCCGCCGCACAGAGCCGCACACAGCAGGTCCGCTTCCTCCGAGAGCAGCACTGCAGAAAGCAGCACAGTGCACAGCATTGCCCTGCCTCCTATGACCCCTCGTCACCATGCCCCGGTAAGCTACATTCGGATTTTAACACACCCCTCATTTTCCTCCTAAATGTTTGGGAGAAAAAGTGCGTCTTATAATCTGAAAAATACGGTATGTCAATACAGATTTGTCAAACCAGTGCCATATAGTATCGAAAACAAAGCAGCTTTATTTAAAACATTACATACCAAAAAGAGAAAACCACAGCAGCAAAAATGTGATAAAAACACATTTACAAACAATGCAAGTAACCTACTTTACGTAATGGGTGAAGAAATTCTGCAACATCAAAAACAAAACAAAAGCTCATCATATTAGTCTAAAAACCTGTTTTGTGATATTTTGTAACTATTATGGAATTTGGTTGCTATACGTTGACACTAACAAAAATGTGTAATGCAATATACTATGCACAGTTTTATGTAACTACTTATATTTGTGGTCTGTTGATGGAATATCTCTCTAGTTGCAAGAGTTAAGAGTGTTATTCATGTATTTTCCAAGCAATTAAAAACTTTCAAGTAATCGATTCTCTGTGAATTTTTTAGATTCAAATTAAATTTTGGGAGAAAATTTGGCGTAGCCCA
Source organism: Anomaloglossus baeobatrachus (assembly GCF_048569485.1). Lineage (NCBI taxonomy): Eukaryota > Metazoa > Chordata > Amphibia > Anura > Aromobatidae > Anomaloglossus > Anomaloglossus baeobatrachus. The sequence goes on along the minus strand of NC_134354.1, from coordinate 117,086,356 downwards.
TAAATTCGAATTTCAAATAATTCACTTATTTTTATACAGTTGCTAATTTACTTAAAGTACTTTTCAAAAACCTCCACCAATGCTCTCTTTAACTCATCCTCCGCATGGCTCATACTGTTCTTCACCTTTACAAGTCTGCTGCATGACTGACACTGTCATTTCCAGAGACAATATATTATCAGGAATCAGAAGCTTTTCCACTTTTAAGGTCATATTCAGCATTGAAAAGAGGAGGACTTATTCACCTTGAGCACCTTCCTCTGAAATTGAAGGCTGCAATTTTGATCCACCCCTCAGTATGCTTCTCTGCAGTTTCAGAGCCTGTGCAACTTTCCTTGTGGGGGCGAGTCATAGTCAGTTGGAGTCCCGTTTCTTGTAAAGGACCTTTCTATATACAGTGGTTGAAACAAGTATTGATCACATCACCAATCCTCTAATTAAATATATTTCTATAGGTACTATTGACATGAATGTCTTACCAGATGTACCAGATGTCGGTAACAACCCATGAAATCCACACAGACAAAGAAATCAAACAATAGATGTCCATGAATTTAGAGATATGTAACTATGAGAAATGACACAGGGAAAAGTAATTGAACATGCATACTGAAATGTATTTAATATTTCATACAAAATTTGTTGGTGATGACAGCTTCAAGACGCCTCAGGTGTGATTTTGGCTCATTCTTCCACACAAACAGTTTTTAAATCCTTAACATTATGCAGGCTCCTTCTATGAACTCTGAGCTTTAGTTCCTTCAATAAATTTTCTATTGCATTCAAGTCAGGTGATTGGCTGGGCCATTCTAGCAGCTTTATTTTCCTTCTCTGAAACTAATTGAGATATACCTTGGCTGTGTGTTTAGGAGGATTGTTTTGCTGAAATGTCCACTCTCTTTTCATCTTCATAATCCTGGTAGATGGCAGCAGATTTTTGTGAAGAATGTCTCAGTATATCATCCTTCTTCAACTATATGAAGTTTGCCAGTGTCATATGTTGAAAAGCAACCCCACACCATGATTAGTCAATGGTTTGGTATTTTTAGGGAAATATACCGTGTCTTTTGGCCTCCAAACATGGTGTGTACTATGGCATCCAAAGAGTTCAATTTTGGTCTCATCTCACCAGACTACATTTTTCACAGTATTTCACAGGCTCATCTAAATGTTGTTAAGAAATTTGAAACACACTTGAGCATGCTTTTTGTTCTGCAATGATGAGTGGGTATACAAGCCATGGAGGCTGAGTGGAATACTTACTGTTTTTCTTACAGATTCCAGGTTTTTCGTGGCTCTCCACAGGAGGGGATTGGCTGTTAGACAACTCTTATGATAATTACTTTGACTTCTCTCTCTGAAAATTTGTGAGGAGCACCTGGTTATGGCTAATGTCAAGGCTTGGTTTGGGGATTTGATCCAGTGACCTGTTGAATGGTTGGTTCCACTGTCTGCTCAGCTACTGCCTTTTCCTTCCCTGTCCAAATGTTGAGTCCCTTTTGTCTTTGTTTTCAGTTCTTGGTTTGCTCCTCTCCAGGTGTTTCATTATCCCATTTGGGTCTGCCCATTCTGGGTAGGGTTATATATGTTTACCTTTGACTGCACTTCCTTGCTGGCTATACTTCTGGGTAGACTTTTATTTAGGAGTTCTAGTTCTTCAGTTTAGAGGTTTACATTTGGTTAAACACCAGTTGATTGGCTGCTGTTAGTTTGTTTCCCTTTCCAGCACCTACTTCCTTCATCTTAAATGAGCGTATTTTAGTTCTCTCACACTGTGGTTTTCTGCCTTCCTGCACACCTCCCTTGTTGGCAGTGTATTGGGACCATCCCCTCTGGTCCTTTTGGAGGTACAAGAAACCCCTCTAAGGCCTTTTAGGGAGTCAGATCTGAGATGGTGTTATTAGTTATGCGGTGAGGGACTTTCTAGTCTGTACAGGGACCAGTTGGGTGTAGGAGCTTGTTCTCTTTCTCAGGTTTTCCCCTCTTCCGTTACTTGTGTGTAAGACTATTTATGTTAATAACTAGGGATGATCGAATACCTCAAATACTCATCAACACCCATGTTCGTCGAATAGCTCACTGCTATTCGACTATTTGCGAATATTCGATGCGCAATGTAAGTCTATTGGAAACTAGAATAGTTGCCGAATAGACTTACATTGCACATTGAATATTCGCATAGTGGCGACCTATTCGTCGGATGTTCGCGAAGCCGAATATTGCTGAACAGTTGAGATATTCGGTCATCTCTATTAATAACAGTGGTTCATGATGAAGTTATGTTCTTTCCAACAATACTCTCTGGAAGGTTTAGCAGGTTAGAAAGTCTTCCGTAATCAATGACATCAATATGTTTTGCAACAATAAGGTTGCAAAGATCTTGACACAGCTTACTGGTTTTACCCATCATGAGATGTTTTTTGTGTGGCAATTTGCTAATGAAACACCTTTTTGAAGGCCATCAGTTGAACCAGATAATATTATTTTTCACTAAGTGGCATGATTGCTTTACTGATTAACTAGTGTTATAACTTTCCATGGATTTTGGATCTCTCTTTCTTCATTCATATGTTGAATAGTTTTTCCATGTGTCATTTCTCATTATTACACATAACTTAATTTATGGACATCTATGGTTTGAATTATTTGCCTGTATAGATTGGATAGGAGATTACTGACAACTGGTGAGAATATAAAGTCATTATGAACTTTAGAAAAGCATTTACTTTGACAACTGGTGACACGTTATTTCACTTACTGCAGCAGGACAGGTTATTATGTAATATTATTGTAATATCATGTAATATCATGATTGTTGTGTGATACACTCAAGATGTCGCACTTACTAATCCAAAGAAATGCTAATAATTCCGGAAGGTAGGAGGTAGTGTGGAATACCAATATGGCATCTGGACCATGGTCATGAAAATCTTTTTGCTCAACTATAGTTACTACTAATTATTAGTAATACTAAAACATACATTTCAGCATAGCTAAAAGTTTCTACACTGACCTAGTACTTTTTTCATATTTCTAGTGTATCAAAAACGTAAATGGGAAATGAAGATTTAAAATGTTGCTTTTTAATTATGAAAATGATGGCAGTGTTCATATAAATAGGTTATTAAAGTCAAAAATCTTAAAAAAAAGTGGTTTTCTGAAAAAAAGAAACACACTTTAAAATTTGCCAAGATAAATTCTGTTCCCAAGCCAAGAGAAGAACTTTATGATTTAATAACTTGAAACCAGAGATATTGCAAAATACATAAAGCTTCATATTAATATGTACATTTAGGAGTGCTTATGAAATAAAAATGAAAAAGATTTTAGGGATCTGGTCCAATGTAGCAGAATTTCTGGACGTTAATTTAAACAGGACGCCAGCTGCACAGACTAAATTAAAGTAGCAGTTTTAAAACTGTTTGTACAAAGGTTCCTGCAATTAGCAGTGCTCTTTTAAAGGGTATATTGAAAATAAAACAGAGTTCAGCAGCTCATTGTGTGCCCAGAATATATGAACATTGAATATTTAACATTTAGGATATACTCTCACTGTGGGGCATGTCAGTGGGGATTAACTGAATGCACACTGGCTGCTGAGCCCGGTATGTAAGGGGTTAAATTCCTCTACAATGACCCAACCCGGCCCCTTTGTGGCGGTTAAATCCCACTGTTTTTTCCTCCTACTGATTCTCTATATAATGCTCCCTATTTCCTGGTTCGTTCTCTCCTCATCCTGAGACCTGCACGCTGCTGTGCTGCTTGCCACCTGGACACAGTACTGTGCCTGGTGAAAAATGGCCGACAATTTGGCTGCTGCCATAAGGGACAGAATTGGGAGGGAAAGGGACGCATGGCTTACCGCCATTCTCGCTGAGCTGCTTAACATCCCTCCTGAGGCTCAGGTGGTGATTCCCAGTGGCAGGCATTCCGCAGGGCTAACCCATTCGCCGGAGCGCCTGAGTCCTGCAGATATGACGTCATGGGGCATGAGCCGCCCCGCGACTAGCCCCGCCCACTTCCTCCCACTTCCTCTCAACTCCCGACAGCAGCTGCCGCATGCCGATACTGTCTCTCCGGCAGCGTAGAACCGTGGTCGGTACAGGTTAACCCTTGCCACCCTGAACCACCAATTATACAGCCACCACCACCTGTTATAATGGGGGAGCATCATAGCTGCAGCTCCTCATCCATAGAGGAGTCTGCAAACGTGATGCAGCTACTACCCCCTCCCCCTCAGTCCCTTCAGCCTGATATATCCATGTGTGCTGGGGCATTAATAAGCCCTTCTGCCCCCCTTTCCCAATCCCAGCTGATGGCCTTGCCACCATTGATGCAGGGAGATGCAGGCGTGAATACTGCAATGTCCGCCCCTCCAACTTGCCCAACCCCCATCTGCTCCAGCTCCACCGGTTTTTCAGGACCCTGATATGGCTGTTCCACCACAGGCGGGTGCTGGATCCCTGGCCCATGGTCGTAGCCGCTGTGGGCACGGTAACCGCTCCGCCTTGTTCTCCTCAGCATCACCCCCTCGTAGCCCTGACCGATACAGACGCTTTGCTGAATCACATGGCAGATGTAGCCACCATTTTTCCTGTCATTCCAGATGCTCTCAGAGGAGCCGCCGTTTTCGTTCATCAAGGTGGCGTTCTCCTACCACTACACCGGATTCTTCAGACACCTCAGTCGTGCCCCATGGGCATCTTCGCCATCATTACCAACCTCCTGAGAGGGAGACGGTTCCTCCCTCAGCACGTCGCAGCCCAGGAAATTCGTTGATCCTCTCCAAGAGCCTTCTTTACCTCCCCTGTCAGAGGCTGGTGAGTACCCATACTCAGGGGCATGGAGGGATAGCGCAGGTATGGCAGCGACTATTTAGACACTTTTAGCTAATTTCAGCCGGCGGCTGGGGGGAAAATACTCGTTAACCCGTCATTTTCCAGTCAAGTTCCTAAACAATCTGAACCCCCGCCCCACAACGATATTTATAGGGATGTTTTCTTTTGTGGCGTTACCCCTTTGGGATCCCACATGAATGAAGAAACTATCCGTAAGATATGGGCGAATGATTATGTTGACATATGGTCTTTAGTTTCTACCGATAAACATACAATTGACAAGGAGCGACGCTCAGCTGATCATCCTTTTGAAAGGTGGCCATAAGTGGCTAAATCTATTAACAATTGGCTGCAAGCATTTTTTGGATGGGATGTGTCATGGGACAGAAGCCCCCCGAGCACTATTCTGAGATGTTTATTTATCTCGACACCATATATAATTCTTATAAGTCACATGGGGGATCAGCCTGGTGACGTTACGACGAGGATTTTTGTCACCGTTTGGCCCTTCAACGGCAGTCGGGTTGGGGAGTGAAAGCCATGGACACATGGCTGCGTTTAATGATGGTTCAGAAGGCTTATAACCTCTTTCATTCATCGGCCCCTATCAACTCTGCCGGCTCCTGCTCAGTAGCCGTTCGTAGACTCGGCACGTGTTGGTTATTCAATGAAGGCCACTGCCACTTCTTTGGCCTCTGTAAATTCAAGCATGAGTGCTCCGCTTGCGGTGGAGCACATGCAGCAGTCAAGTGCCCTAATCCATCACTGAAATTGCCAGCAAACCATCTAACACGACAGATAAGGACGCCAGTGAGCGTTCTCACGATGGGGCTGTGGCTCGACTAGTACCCCAATACAGAGGCAACTGCTCAGCTGCGCTTTGGCTTTACTTTTGTTTTTTTCATCCCTTTTATGTTTAGTAGGGAACCACCCTTTGCTCCAAATCTCAAGTTGGCTACTGAATTTCACCATATGTTGCTTCAGAAGCTGGAAGGTGAATTATCAAAAGGCAGGGTCCATTTTCTTCCCCCCCTTTTTTTCAACTTGAGGGTGTCTCCTTTGGGAGTCATCCCCAAAAAGAAACCGGGCAAGTTTCACCTGATTCAACATCTGTCATATCCCAAAGGCTCATCTGTGAATGACGGCATATCTGAGACGGATGCCTAAGTCACTTATGTGTCTTTTGATAGAGCTGTCTCGTTAGTTAGTCAGGCCGGCAAAGGTGTGTTGATGGCGAAATCTGACATTGAGTCAGCTTTTCGCCTTCTTCCGGTCGGTTCACCCTGATTGCCATCATTTGCTGGGTTGGTTTGTTGATGGTTACTATTATTACGACATGTGTTTGCCTATGGGATGTTCTATTTCCTGCTATTATTTTAAACTCTTTAGTTCTTTTTTGGAATGGGTTGTGAAATGGGAATCTTGTTCCCATTCCATCATCCATTACTTGGATGATTTTCTTGTTGTCGGCCAATATGATTCTACCCATTGCCAATTTATATTGGACAATTTTTGCCATCTTATGGCAAAATTTGATGTTCCTTTATCAGAGGAAAAAACAATCGGTCCCGTTTTCATGCTATCCTTCTTGGGGATTGAAATTGATTCAAAAGCCATGGTTTTTCGTTTTCCACCTGAGAAAATCTTGAACTTGCTTTCATTATTTTGAATCTGTTTGTTGCATCTCCTTGCGGCAGATGCAATCTTTGCTGGGCCTTCTGTTTTTTGCATGTTCTGTTATGCCTATGGGACAAATTTTTCCCGTCGTGTGGCCCTTCCCACTAGCGGTGTCAGACTCCCCCATCACCGAATCCGGATCACAGCACCTTTGCATGCTGATTTGATTGTTTGGACGGAGTTTATAACTACGTACAACGGTCATATATGCTTTTAAGACAATGATAAGACTAACAAGGAGCTATCCCTATTTTTCCGACGCCTCAGGGTCCCTCAGTTTTGAGGTTATCTTTGATGATCAGTGGTGCGCTGAGCGTTGGCCAGATTCATTGTATGCATTAGGCTGGGTTTCCAATTTAACCTTGCTTGATCTTTTCCCCATAGTGGTGGCTGTTGCTATTTGGGGACATGTCCTTTGCAATAAGTGTATTTTCTTCTGGACTGACAACATGAGTGTTGTTAATGCCCTTAATCATTTGCCTTCTTCTTCTACCCCGGTAATTAAGTTACTTAGATCTTTAGTGCTTAGATGCTTGGAGTTTAACATCGGGTTTTGCACCCGCCATGCTCCCGGTTTTCGTAATTCAATTGCTGATGTTCTTTCCTGTTTTGATTTTTAGAAGTTTTGAGAGCTCTGCCCCCATGCACGGCCGGGGGGCTGCTTTGTCCAGCCAGTATGTGGAGCCTGCTTGCCAACATTTGATTCCTTTGGTGAGAGCTTCTGTTGCTCCTGTGACGTGGCAGGCTTACGGTAAGGCATGGGTTGAATGGCTTAGTTTTGTTGGCATCACCCAGTCGCTACTTCTGAATCCGTTCGTTTGGCGGTTATAGTCCAATATTTGATACATTTGTGTGATTCGGTTTTCTCTGGGTCTGTTGCCCGGAGTCGTTTAACTGGCCTTGCTTTCCATTGTAAGCTTGTGGCTTGTCCGATGTAATAAAACCCTTCATTATCCGCCAGGCAGTACGTGGTTGGTGTCGGATGATTTCCCTCCGAGAGCATAGACAACCTATTTCTTTTACTGTGGTGGCTCACCTTATTGATTGTGTGCGTAATTTTTGTTCGTCCCCTTTTGAATCCGCTCTCTTTCGGTTTCCTTTGGCTTGCCATTTTTTAGCACATTGCGAATTGGTGAGCTGTTGTCCTCGTCAAAGCACAATCCTGCTGGCCACTGGCATAATGATGTAACCTTTTGCAATGGTGGTTTCGGTATTCACATTCGTAAGTCCAAAACAGATCCATCTGGAAGGGGCCCTTGGATCCCCTTAATCTCTATTCCTGGTCCTGTTTGCCCTATTGTTTTAGTTAACAACTATATGGCAGTGCACCACTCCGGTGTGTCTTTTCTATCTCATGAGGATGGTTCACTGCTTACAAAGTTCCAGTTCTTGTCCCTTTTGTGTAAGTGTCTTCAGTTTATCAGCTTATCCCCTTCAGAGTTTGGTACGCATTCTTTTAGGATAGGTGCTGCCACCGAGGCTGCGTGGGCTGTTTTGTCCATCTCTGACATTCAACGAATCAATAGATGGCGTTCTTCTTGTTTTGCGCGATATGTTAGACCTGATCTATTGCTTCACTAACTTTGTCCTTTCTTCATAGGCGGTGCTAGGACGATGGTGTGGCTGTTGAACCATTCCTAAACTTTTTGGGCCGGTCAGAGAGCGGCACATCCTATGGGCGGAAGAAACCTCGGTTTCTGTGGCCTTGATATTCATTGGAGGGACTTCAGAGGTCTGATGTGGCCGCAGGTTCTTCCGGAGGTGGTGGGCATCGCCCAAGCTGCTTCGTCACCTGTGATTCTAGTCCTCCATGCAGGGGGCAATGATCTCTGTTCCTGCCGGCTTGTTGAACTAATGACCACCATGAGGTCGGACGTGAATAAATTTCACCGTTTCTTCCCGGAGCTCGTCTGGTCAGAGGTTGTTTCCCGTGTTGCATGGCAGGGGGCCCGGGATGCGGCTGTGTGTCGAACGGTCGCGTTGTATGCTTAATGCAAGGATTTCTCGTTTTGTGTGTTTTAAGGGTGGAGTAGTCATCAGACACAGGCAGCTGTAAGGGGACAATTCCAGCCTTATGTTGCCGGACGGCGTTCATTTGACGGACATAGGTCTAGATATTTTTTTATTAGGTCTTGAGGACGGCATTGAGCAGGCCTTCTTTTTCATGGGTGGGGGTCGGAGCGCAGTGTAGGGACTTTTGCTCCTCCGTGGCAGTCAGTGGTTGAAAATGATGGATAGTAAGCGAAGGCTGATTGCTCTGGGAATCCGGCCTGGCATTACGCCTCATTTCAAATGGTACATCCGATTGGAATTACACCTGTTAATTTAAGCTGTGACTGACCGCAACCCAACAAAAGATGATTTTGTTTATATATTTGATTATCTCTCCAATAAAGTTTATTTCGTTTACTATATTTGTGTGTTTTGTTCGGGCATGGGAGATTGATGAGGTGGTGGGGTCTCAGCAGTCTAGTGTAGAAAAAATGACTCTGATTCCTATCCTGAAAAGTTATACAAATGTTATGTGTGTCATTTCGTGTGTCGTGTGAGTGCTATGCAAGGATTCAATTTTTTTTTCTCGACATGCCATCCATATGAAATGAGTTTTTAAAATCGTGTTTTACATCCTAGACTGCTCTATATAAATGAAAGCTTGTTGTCATGAATAACAAAGGAATCTTGCATTAAGATGTTGATAAATAGATAAATTATGGACCGACAGACAAATTGATAGATAGATAAATGTAGATAGCTAAGAAAGATAGATAGATAGATAGCTAAGAAAGATAATAGACAAAAAAAGAGAGAGAAAAAAAGAGGCAGCTTCACTTTTTTCTTTTAGATAGATAGATATATAATGACTAGTGATGGGCAAACCTAGACTGTAAAAGCCCGGATTTGCGCGGTTTCAAAGGTATCCGAGTGCCAGACCCAGGCCTGGGATTTCAGATATTGATCCGGATCTGGCACTCAGGAAATTAGCAAAAAATAAAGGAAAAATAAAGAAAACAAGAATGAAGCAAGCGCATCATACTTACGGAGGCTCCGGCACGGCTGTAACTGCTCCCACGGTGTCTCATTCCTGTGTCGCTCATTATTGCTCATCCATATGCACTGTTTTCCCCGCCCACCAGCCGTCCTGGTATCATCTGACTACAACCAATCACTGGCACTGTCTGCGGGTCAGAATCACAGTGTAAAAATAAATAAATAAATAAATAAAACATTTGGTGTGAGGTCCCCCATATGATCATACACAGCACAAATAAAGCCTATGGCTAGAGGCTGCAGCCTCGAGCCCTGTGCCTATCTTGGCTGTGCGTCAAAGTAAGAGGAAGCGCATACAGCTTTTATCTTTAATTATTTAAATAAATAATTTAAAAATGCTCCCCATAGACTAATATGGTGACCAGAATACGACACAGATTTTAAGAACCTGATAACAAGGACCCACCAGTCCCAGTTATCTGCGAGTCCGCTCATCACTAATTGTGACTTTAATGTGGAGTTTATTATACAGCTGTTTTTACCTTAGAAAATAAATTAATGAGGAAAATAACATGGGGTCCCCCTATTTTATGACAATAATAAAGATAAAGTAATTGTATTTGGGGTTGATGTCAGCTGTGACTTGTCCAAAATCACACCTGACATTAAGCCCTGGTGTTAGTAATGGAGTTGCATCTATCAGACACTCCCATAACTAACCCTGTAAGTAATTGGTGAATGATGGACATTGTCTTGTTTTGTTTCTCTCTTTTTATGTGTTTCATATTTCCATTTGTGGACTATATCAGATTCCCTTGACTACTTTGAACCTGCCTGTTCGTTATTTCTTTTACAAATAAATTAGTGAACCAGGTAAAGAGTCAGGGAGTGTTTTTTAAACTAAAGCATTTGTGTGTGTGTTTCTTTTCACTTACAAGGATGAGTAATGGGGTCTGATGTGATGCTCCACCTATGGAGCACCTGATGGCTGGTATTTTAAGGCTGGAAAGAGAGCAATAACCATGGACCTTCCCAGCCTGATAATATCAGCCCATAGCTGTCTACTCTACCTCTGCTGGTTATAAAAAAAGGTGGGACCAAACACCATTTTATCAATTTATTTATTAAGGTAAACAATCGTAAACAGCTGTAGAATAAACTGCACATGAATGGCACTAAAGGGTCCAAATTTATAATATGCAGAGGGATGTGTAAAATTATATGTCGGCGGGATATCTATCGATCATATCTAGCTAATATATTTCTATCATCTATCCCCCCCCCATTGATAGTCTGTGTGCTCATTTTTTTTTATATTTTTATTTTTTTCTGAGCTGCTAATTACAGAAGGGTGTGGAGTTCGATAAGTTCCTGCCTACCAGCTAGTTACATAAATAAGCTCCTGTTGCTAAAACAAGCATTGCAAGTAAACAACATGACAGACCTTGATAAAAGACATATCTTTGAATTCTTTGTGTTAACCCTTACAGCATGCTGTCTTCATATTACAAAGCAAAATCCTCATCGACTTCCTTTAAAAGGGAGCTGGTGCTTTAAATTATTGTCATCTTTTGTTAACCATGGTTACTTTATGAACTTACAATCTAGATGGTATTGGAAAAGGAGACAGATCAACAGGGGGGAGAACGGCTCGAGTGGTAAAATGGTGTTAGTGGGGTTATTGCAGGCTCTAGGCTGAGACATGAGTTTTCAGGTTCCATCAGAAAGTTTTAAACTTGGAAGACAGTCTGATGTCCTAAAGCGCTGAATTCCAGAGGACTGGGGATTCTTAAGGAAAACTAGGCAAAACATAAAGAGATGTGAATATGAATCAAACAATCAAGTTTGGAGGATACTGTAATCATGGAATGGTGCCAATGAAAACATGCAGACCTTTAAATAAAAGAGATAAATCAATGGATCATAAGGAAGTCATGGTAAGGCCGCGCTCATATCAGCAGTATTTTGCGGATCCATCATAAATGCGTTACAGTTCCATTAATTTACAATGGACACGCAGCAAGATGCGGTTGTGTATGCCACACGCAACCGCATGTCAGCGCATTGTGCTACGAGTCCATTGTAAATAAATGAAACTGAAACGCATTTATGATGGATCCAGTTTTGCGACAAAATACTGCTGATGTGAGTGTGGCCTAAAATGGAAGAACATAGTCCATATGATTACATTTCTGGTATATTTCTGACATGCACTGCACTTAGAGGCTGTAAAAATAGTTCAAGGTATTAGGTAAATAGTTCAAGTAAAAGTAAAATTGGACACTTGCTAGTTTTTACAAGCAGTTTGCAATTTTATCCATTTTAGAAGATAAAATAACCTCTTTATTAGCTGAACCTTAAAGTCAACAAAAATAGCTGTGTTCTGAATGCAGTTAAAATTAGAGATGAGCGATGTTCGAGGCTCGAGGTTCGCCAATTTCATGTTTGAGTGATTTTGGGGGGTTTTCGAGATGTTCGACGAACTCGAGCTTTTTGCTAAAAGCTCGACAGTTCGAGTTACGTTCGAGAACGGTTCGAGCACCAGAAACGTGGCTTTTTCACAGTAAGGCTATGTGCACACGTTGCTATCTGCATGCGTCCTGCATCCCCAGCACAATCCCTCTCTCTTTCTTACTCACCGATCACGGGCGCCTCGCTGCACGCTGTCACAAAGCTACGGCGGCTTTTCCTCTTTTGAAAATGGCTGCCGCTTCATTATTCAATCAGTTATTATGTGCTTTTTCCGCACACCGGTGCCCATGATTGGTTGCAGTAAGACACGCCCCCATGATGAGTGACAGCTGTCTCACTGCAACCAATCACAGCCGCCGGCAGGCGGGTCTATATCATGCAGTAAAATAAATAAATAATTAAATACTAATAAAAAAAAAATGCGGTTCCCCCTATATTTGATACCAGCCAGGATAAAGCCACACGGCTGGAGGCTGGTATTGTCAGGATGGAGAGCACCACGTTATCGGGAGCCCACCACCCTAACAATATCACCCAGCAGCCGCCCGGAATTTCCGCATCCATTAGATGCGACAGTCCCAGGACTCCACCCAGCTCATCCCGAATTGCCCTGGTGTGGTGGCAATCGAGGTAATAATGTGGTTAATCATCACAGGCGTCTCCCCGAGATACCTTCCATGATTAAACTGTAAGTGACAGTAAAGAAACACACACAGCGAAAAATCCTTTATTTGGAATAAAGACAAAAAAACATCCTCTTTCACCATTTTATTAAAATCAACAAATACCCCTCCAGGTCCGAAGTAATCCACACGACAGTGTCATCTCTGCTACAGAACATGAGTGCTCTGTGTCCTCTCCACGTAGCACATGAAGATAATCGCGCTGTCACCTCACACTTCAGTCTGCTTTGCAGACCTCAAGCTAACGAAATCTGCCTATGTTCCTCATTGGGGCCAGTGGCTGAATGGATAGAGTGCTCGCCTAAAAAGCACAACTTCACAAGTTCAAGTCCCAGCTGTGTCGGTAAAGATTTTTTTTTATTTTAAATTTTAAATTAATTAATTATTATTCTTTATTTATAATTAATTATAAAATATTATTTTAATTATGCACACAGAGGATCCGGATTGGACGGCGCGGGACCCTTGACCCAGGATTACTGCGGAGGGGTGTTCTATATTTCAATAAAGATGGAGTCACTAATTGTGTTGTGTTTTATTTCTAATAAAAATATTTCTCTGTGTGTTGTGTTTTTTTTTTATCTGTACTAGAAATTCATGGTGGCCATGTCTAATATTGGCGTGACACCATGAATTTCCGGCTTAGGGACAGTTGATAATAGAGAACACTGAGAGAACTAGGAGGGAATAAATGACCAATATCATAAGTTTGAAAAGAGATCAATTCAAACAGGGTCAGTTCAAGTATATCAATATAAACTTTATTAAGTATAAAAAACAGATTTTAAAAACTTGAGCAGTAATCCAAAGTTATAAGTTATAAGTATAGACAGGAAGATAGAAGAAAGGTTCAGAGCAAAGGCTGTTCAGGTCTGAGCCATCACCATGGGGAATAAAGATAAAGACTCAGTCCTGGCATGTGAGACTTAGTGTTACCATCCTAGTGGAGATAAACATGCCGATTATTAAGAGGAGCATAGTTACTTACCCATGGTGAAGCCTAGTCAGACCAACAGTCAAGAGGGATCCTTATCTCTTCTGGCTTTTTCGTAACATCTGATTGGGACATATGATACTTGGCTCGCATTTCAAGCATGAAATATGGGGATATCATCGTTGGAAAAAATGATGACAAATTTCTATTGGATGTTCTGTGTATTAATATTTATTTTTATGTATCTTGTATATATTGTGCTGGCTGGCCGGGATTCTGCCTGCCGCGGACTGTGATTCCGCTTCCATCTGGGGGTGGATCGGGGTTCGCATCATGACGGATCCCTGCTTTCCTCTATATTCTCCTTCCTTGGTTCTATATGTAGCTATTGGTAACAAGATATTATAATTGGGTGTGGAAATATTAATAATTTTTATTCCTTGGGAAACCATCATGATATTCTCTTCTCTTTTATCTAGGTGTTGACCTTTCACCTGACTGGAGTTGGGCCTGTTGTGCCCTCCGACTCTGTCGCTCATTTTGGATTGGAGTTGTGGGTCCCATCACGCCGGACTCCTAGTTTGGTTCTTTTTCCCCTTCTTTAATTTTTTCCTTTTCTCCCCCCCTTTTTCATATATATTTTTCTTCCTTTTTTTTTTTTTTTATAGCTTTACATATGGGAGATTGATGCATCAATATGTGATATTTTTGGGGTGGATTTTGCCTCTGGGATCACCTCTTTTTTGTTTTCTCCTTCTTGCCTTTTGCTGTGACTGGCATACAGATAGGATGCGGACCTTGGGTGATATGCTTGATGACAAGCATCTATTGGATGTGAAATGTATGCCTGTTGCAGCATTGGTAGGAGGAGAGATGCTCATCTGGCCCCTCCCCTCTCTATTGTGTGCCGCTTTGTGGGATTATATACATCATTCCCATATTACCCATTATATATCCCCAATGCCTGGGAGTGTCTCCCATCCTTGCCTATACTACTTATGCTATACACTAAACATATTCCTACTTGGTATCGCCAGATACGAATTTGCCCTTTTCAGTGCCCTCTTTAAAGATGGCCGCGCCCGTGGCACGCATGCGCTGTGCGGTCCCCTCCCGAGCTTCCTGTATGACGGCCTCCTCAACGGGATGAGGCGGGCGCAGTGTGACGACACTGCTACGCTCGCGTCACTTCCGGGAACGGCCCGATGATGGACGCTCCGGACGGAATTTCCGCCCCTGTATGCGGCCGGTAACGAGCGCTTGACCTATCATCTGTTTGGGGCACATATAAATAGATCTCCCTCATCACACACCATGTCGCAGTCCCTTGAAAAAGACTACGAAACGCGTTGGGGTGCGGTGGCTGTTGGTCTGACTAGGCTTCACCATGGGTAAGTAACTATGCTCCTCTTAATAATCGGCATGTTTATCTCCACTAGGATGGTAACACTAAGTCTCACATGCCGGGACTGAGTCTTTATCTTTATTCCCCATGGTGATGGCTCAGACCTGAACAGCCTTTGCTCTGAACCTTTCTTCTATCTTCCTGTCTATACTTATAACTTACAACTTTGGATTACTGCTCAAGTTTTTAAAATCTGTTTTTTATACTTAATAAAGTTTATATTGATATACTTGAACTGACCCTGTTTGAATTGATCTCTCTTCAAACTTATGATATTGGTCATTTATTCCCTCCTAGTTCTCTCAGTGTTCTATATTGCCTTTTTGAGGGTGACCATATGCTGTCTTATGATGCATAAGGTGGTCCTTTGTGTCCCATCTTGTTTCTTAACAGTTGATAATATACAGCTAGCCCTAACCCCATTATTACCCAACGAGCCACCCGTCACTAGGGCATCTGTAAGAGTTGGATACAGTGCCAGAAGATGACGATTCTATGAAAGCGCCATTTTCTGGGGCGCCTGCAGACTGCAATTCGCAGCTGGGGTGCCCAGAAAGCTTGGGCACCCTGAGTTGCGGATTCCAATCCCCAGCTGCCTAGTTGTACCTGGCTGGACACAAAAATTGGGCAAAGCTCACGTCATTTTTTTTTTTAATTATTTCATTAAATTCATGAAATAATAAAAAAACGGGCTTCCCTATATTTTTGGTTCCCAGCCGGGTACAAATAGGCAGCTGGGGGTTGGGGGCAGCCCGAAGCTGTCTGCTGTACCTGGCTAGCATACAAAAATATGGCGAAGCGCACGTCATTTTTTTGCAGTTTTTGGCAAAAAAAAATAAAAAATGCTTCCCTGGATTTTCCATTGCCAGTGAAGGTAACACCAAGCAGTGGGGGTTTGCAGCCTACATAATTTTTTTTGGGGGGGGCAAAAAACTCCTTAATACAGTCCTGGATGGAGTATGCTGAGCCTTGTAGTTCTGCAGCTGCTGTCTGCTGTCTGTCTGTATGGAGGAGAGCAGACAGCAGCTGCAGAACTACAAGGCTCACCATGCTCCATTCACTAGTGTATGCAGGAGAGCAGACAGTAGCTGCAGAACGACAAGGCTCAGCATGCTCCATTCACTAGTGTATGCAGGAGAGCAGAAAGCAGCTGCAGAACTACGAGGCTGAGCATACTCCATCCAGGACTGTATGCAGGAATTTTTTGCCCCCCAAAAAAATGACATGGGCTTCACCATATTTTTGTTTGCTAGCCAGGTACAGCAGGCAGGTACGGCTTCCCCCAACCCCCATCTGCCTATTTGTACCTGGCTGGGAACTAAAAATATAGGGAAGCCCTTTTTTTAATTATTTCATGAATTTCATGAAATAATTAAAAATAAAATCGACGTAGGCTTCGCCCTATTTTTGTGTGCAGCCAGGTACAACTAGGCAGCTGGGGATTGGAATCCACAGCACAGGTTGGCCTGAGATTTCTGGGCCCTTCTGCTGTGAATTGCAGTCCGCAGCCATCCCAGAAAATGGCACTTTCATAGAAGCGCCATCATCTGGCGCTGTATCCAACTCTTCCAGCAGCCCTAAGCCAGGTGGCTTGCTGGGTAATAATGAGTTAATACTAGCTTTGTTTTACTAGCTAGTATTAAGCCAGAGATTCTTAATGTCAGGCAAGTTTGACCCGGCCATTAAGAATCTCCAATAAAGGGTTAAAAAAAAGACACCACACAGAGAAAAAATACTTTAATAGAAATAAATACACAGACACATTAGAGACTCCATGTTTATTACTCCCTGTCAGCCCTCCACGATCCTGCTCTTCTGTCTTCTTTCTCCTTCAACCCATGCAGCTCTGCTACATCAGACAGCACTGCATGGGAGGAAGACGCTGCTGCTTCCTGTGCAGTCTATTCACTCAATGAGTGAGCAACAGCTGCGTGCTGTAAGCGGTGACGTCACCGCTGACAGATGGGTTACCATAGCAACGGTGCTTCAATCACGTGATTCCCGGTGCCGCTATTCACCCGCTGTGGCATCTAGTCCCTGCATGTGGGTTGACTCTATAAAGAGCGCCGACATGCGTGGACGGGGAATCCGATCATGTTCCAGTGCATCTCGCCGGTAAAAGGACATGCTCAAACAAGCACCGCTTACCGGAGAGATGCACTGACAGGACCTAGCATGACGTCTAGCCATGTGACCAGTCTGTAGACAAAGAGATAATAGACACGTGACTGGTCACATGCTATTTTGACGTCACGATAGGTCCTATCATCAGTGCTGGTAACCGGGAGGACGCAGCGATTATCGGAAGGAAAAGCGGCGGGAGACAGAGTGCAGGAGGCGTTGCGGGACCTGTAAGTGTTATGGCAATGCTTATTAACTGTATGTGTAAATGTATAATGTGTTTTTATGTCTTTGTGTTTCCCTCCCATTGTTTTCAATGGGGTTCGAGAGGTTCGCTGAACGGTTATTCGAACGGTTCTCGAACGGGGCTTCCGAAACGAACCGAACTCGAGCCTTCAGAGGCTCGCTCATCTCTAGTTAAAATGCTCATAATAATGATCATTCTTTATTTTTATCTGCCTTTTTGCATATGACACATGAGCGCATTGTAAACATTTCTTTTCACATGGATTTGAGATATGAAGAGAAATGATCTGATACATCTCTGTTGACAACATGGTAGAAATCTTGATATTTGAAATTTTAAATGATTGTTCAAGGTCATACTAGTATTCCGCTTAGCAGAATTGTATTGTGATACTGTTTTTAATGCTTTTATCCTTTTCATGAATGCCTAAAGAATGAACATTTGTAGACATTTCTGCAAACCTTTGCATATAGTATGCTCCATAATTACTGTCACATCCTCCAACACTTCAATTTCAGCTGTTAGATGTTCATGTCTTGTTTATTTCTTTTTTTTCTGACAAAGGAAACTGTGTTTAAAATGTATTTTTATTACTATTTGATGTTATTACTTAGCACAGGTAACCCTTAAAGTAGCATAACTGTTGTACCATTTCCAGGAAATCATAGCATAAATAATCTATTTATTAGAGATCAGCAACATTATTGCAGTGGAATTGATTTCTTCTTGAAATTTGAAAAAAACTTGAATACTCCAGAATATGATTTTTTTGCACTGAATTAAGTAAATTGATGATCCGGCAAAAGTTTCAAAAAGTAATACCTCACTCCAATCTTCCTTCATAACTACTTTACCCCTTACCCTGATTTGTGCATTGTCTACATTGTCTTGACTTTATGCCTTGACTTCTGGCTCTACAAGGCCTAAGATGTCATTGCGCGCAGTGCCATAATTCCAAACAATGTAATTTCCGAACCATATGATGTGCATCACCCGAGTGACAGCATGGCACTCAGTGACACAATGGTCTGACTGAGCCATAAGTAATGGCCTAGAGTGAAGATGTAAAAGAGAATGTGCGCAATGGAAGAAGGAGGAAAGAAGAACCTCAGATGACCAATTGTTTGGCTAGAGGCATGGCAAGACTAATGAGCCGTGAGGTTTGTTTGTTTTCATATTTTAAAATCCTATGTTTTTTATTCTCTGGCTTTTAGAGACCTTAAAACATAATAGGGAACATTCAATCAGCAGAGAATACCATTACTGTTACTCGAATTGTGCTGTAAAATGCACGAGATTTGGTTAATTCAAATCTTGGCAAATTCTCTCATCTCCATTATTTGCTCATTAAATTATATTATTATCTTTATTAAATCTAGTGCTGGAATATGCACCCATAGGTCAAAAGGCACTCAACAAGCTACTGGGGAGAGGCTGATGGTCGGCCTGAGTATGATCAAGTCTCATGATGTGCCAGGATAAAAGCTACAAGGACTTCTTGATGCTAATGTTGCTTGGTTGTAAGGGAAGATCAAAAGCTGTAGAGGTATCATTAAGCCTGGAACTTGGAATGTATGAATCAAGGCAAACTCAACATCGTCAAAGCCAAAATGGACAGAACGGGACTTGACTTACTCGGAATTAGCGAACTAAGATGGACTCAATCCAAACATTTTCAGTCAAAGGAACACTGGGTGTACTATTCTGGCAATTACAACCAAAGAAGAAATGGTGTTGCTTTTATCCTCAAAAAAAATTGGCTGGCAGTGTCCCGAAGTATAATGCAGTCAGTGACAGAACCATCTTGATATGACTATAAGGAGCATCAATCAATTTCAGTTGTACAAGTCTACTTATCAACAACAGATGATGAGGACATTCAACTACAATCAAATTCAAGAAGAAATCAGTAAGACACAAAAACAAGACTTATTCATTTTAATGTGAGGCATGAATGCCAAAGTGGGCCAAGGTAAGCATGGAATCATTGTTGGAAACTTTGGACTTGGTGAATAAAACAAATTGAGCTAGAACACATCAAGGAAAGATGGAAAGAATACATGGAGCAGCTTTACGAGAATGACTCTGTAATAAAGAAAAAATCTGAGACTGGAAATGATAGCAAACTGAACATCTTGAAAGAGGACGTTATTGCTGCGATAAAGCTTCTGTCAAAAAACAAAGCTCCTGAATGTAAGAATATTCCAGTAGAGCTAATAAAGTCTTTTGAAGCAGCTGTTCATGTCATCCCACTCCTTTGTCAACTGATATGGAGAACTGCTAAGTTCCCCAAGTATTGGGCAAGATCAGTGTTTATTCCTAAGAAGGGAGATGCTATCAAATGTGGAAACTATCGGACTTTTACGCTCATACCTCATGTCAACAAAATACTTCTGAAGATCCTACAAATATGGTTACAGGCTTATTTTAACAAACAGCTGCCAGAGGAACAAGGAAGATTCAGAAAAAGCAGTAGAATAAGATAAGTAATTGCTAACATTAGATGGATAAGGAAAAGGCCAAAGAATATAACAAGTAGCTCTATTTTTGCTTCATTGACTACAGGAAAGCCTTCACCTGTGTTGATGATCAGAAACTTTGGAATACCATGAGGGATATGAGTGTGCCGATCCATCTGAGAGCCTCAATAGTAACCTTTACATCGACCTATAAGCAATGGTTCGAACACAACACAGTGACACTGCATGGTTGAAAGTAGAGTAATGTGTCAGACAAGGCTGCACCCTTTCACAATTTTATTTCAATTTACATGTAGAATGTATTTTTAGGAAGGCTGGACTTGCTGAAAAAAAAGATAGAATCAAATTTCCTGCACTAATCAACAACAATCTTAAATATGCAGACAATGCAACATAGATAGTAATAAGCGTAGATAAAATAAAAGACTTATTAGGGAGCATCAAGATGGGAAGCGCAAACATGGGACTCCTACCCAATATAAAGAAGACAAAGATATTGACTACTGACAGGTACTACTGGGACACATTTTGAGATGGAGAGCAACAAACTGCAAGTTTTAAAGGACTTCAATCTACTCAGATCAATGATCACTCAAAATGCAGCAATGACACTAGAAGTCAATGCAGGAAAATCAACAATGAAGTGAAGGAACAATGTCTTCAAATCAAGGAAAATTTCACTGGTGAATTAGATATGGCTCGTACAAAGTCTGTTTTTTTTCTGTGGTAACATATAGATACAAAAACTGGATAAAAAAGTAACAAGAGAGAAGAAGAATCAACAACTTTATAATGTGGTGCTGGAGAACAATGTTATCAATATCATGATGGGCAAGAAAAGCAAGCAAATTGATATTGGATTAAATCAAGCCAGACATGTCACTATCAGCAAGGATCCCCAAGTTATGGGTTGCCTGCTGTGGACACACCATACAAAGAGAGCAATAACAGGAGAAGGACATCATAGTCAGAAGAAAATAAGGAACAAGGGGAAGAGGAAGACCAGCAACCCCATGGCTTGATACTATCAAGATAATGGTGAAGACCCTAGTGGACCATCTAGGTTTTCACAAGATCGCTCTTACTATATAGTGTTTATCCATCAAGTTGCCATGGCTTGATATCGAGCTGAAGGCCATTACATAATAATAATTTTCATAAACACTATGTTTGACAAAGCACTAAGCGGGCAAGTGGCCAATTTTCAGTTTTTCATGGTATCCTACGAGTTATGTTTTTGTAATTTCAACCACCAAATGATAATGGAGATGAGGTTGACTATATGGACCTCAAAGAATATGCGGTTTGACCCAACTACTACTTATGTATATTATGCAGGTGATGCAACTTTTGATGATGATGATGATGATGATTATTATTATTATTATTATTATTATTATTATTATTATTATTAGTAGTAGTAGTAGTAGTAGTAGTAGTAAATGAGATTGAACTCTGATCATAATGCAATGTCCTATTACTTTTTTAAGACATCTAAAATATGACTCAAAGGCTGGAAACTATATAAGGCAGCTATGTGTAAATTAATCTATTCTGCATATAAACATTGTCTTTTACATACAAAAATTAAATAAAAATGTCTTGTCTATTTTTTGAGGCCAACAGAAGGACAAACAAGGACGCAAAGTAAAACCAAAGCACTAGGGACATGCACAGAAGCACAGAACAATAATACCTTGTTGAGTGCTGTTCTAGAATATCATGAGGACATTAAGCTTTGAGTGTCCATGAATTTAATGATTATAATTTCCAAATAAGGAGTTGAATATGGTATTATTAATCAATTGTAGGCAGAAGTGACAGGACACAGTGGGTAGGCTTGACGTTTGGCAAGCACAGAGAGTTGTTTCCAGTTCTTCATTAACCATGTCGATTCTGAATGACTAAGCAACATAGAAAAAATATCTTCTCATTGGTTCTCGTGTCAAAAAAGTGTTTATTGCACAGTTTATAAAGACTGATAGGGGCAGATTGGGACTGAAATTCAGTCCTGGTATTTGAAAGGAGACGTCAATTTACAAAGTGGTAAATATATGTTTATGCCTTTGTGGCTTATAGTTGATTGAGGTGTTTGCAAAATTTACAGAATACAACTGTAAAAAGTAAACTAAAGTTACATTATCAGGAAATTGTCACAGTGTGTTTGGCTCTAAACTCGCTGAGCGTCATGGTGGCATCTGACGCTCTTCACACTAGGGGCCAATTTAGGACCCCACATCCCCTGTTATTTCCTTACACCCTGCGATATTATAGTTGGCCATTTTTAAATTTGTGAACATGGACACTGTTGCTGCACTTTTAAGGCAGTGGCATGTGGAAATAAAGTGGGCAGTTTAGCAAAATGTGCAGTCCGCAACTCTGGCATAATCTGTGTTGGTTGTAAGAGAGTCTGAACCGAACCTGCCACTCCTGGAGAGATTTTCAGGGGACTGCAGCTGGTTTGTGACCTTCATGAAGTCATGCACATTTTTTTGTCTTTGTCCCCATTCCTCTGGTGCAGCAGTTGGGTATTGTGATCTCATTTCTGAGTGGAGACCCACAAGCATGTGCTTTTTCTTTGACTCCTGAGTCACCCGTGTTTTTGTCAGTGGATTGATTTTTCTCTGAACTTGGTTTTATGTTTGACAATCCAGATAAGATGTCATTAGCTGAGTCTAAAGGTACCGTCACACATAATGAGATCACTAGCGAGACAAAGTTTAAAGAGGGAAGGGCACCACCTTCAGGGATCTCAAGGTATATCATATTGCTGCACTGTTTGAATACTGCAAGCTGGTGAGTGATTACCTCATTTGGTCTATGATTTAAATATGGCACACTTCTGACCGCAAACCGCCTGCTTTCTTCCCCTGAGGAAGCCTCCTGTTTGGAGGCGATACGCGTGGGGTAACCTTGCCAAAGTATCCCACCCCTCTTGTTATATTAGTACTCTGCTATGCCTGCACTCTATTACATTCTAGGACAGTGAGTATCGGCTGTTACAACACTCTAAATAGAGTTTTTGTCCGGTTAACTTGCACAGCCACAGCACTTTGTGCCTAGGTATTTGTCCTATATGCTTACTATACTCTATCTTGTATGTGCCGTATATGGACTGTGCCCACCTTTATATCTTGTTTACCTATTTTTCTAAGGATAGATGAGTTCTAGATGTGGTGCTTACCTTTGCTGTTTACTACTGTGCTTGATTTGCACACCATATTATGCTAGCCCTGGGGGTGATTTGTATTATTTGGTGCCGTTTAGATATTTTCTTGTTCGGTTAGCCTGCACATTTACAGCATTCAGTGCCCAGGTATGGTCCTATATGCAAGTTATATTCTACCTCGCCGGTGCTATATATGGACTGTGCTCACCTTTTTACCCTATTGATCAAAAATAGATAAACTCTATATGGGGTACCTATACTCGCTGTCCACAGTTATGTCTGATATGCACATTTTAGTACGCTAACCCTGGGGTTGGTCTATATTACTCGGTGCCGTCTGTATATTTTCCTGACGTCCTAGGAGTGTCCTTCATTTCTGGGGTCTGATACATATTATTGGGTACCGCACACAATTTATAATTTATATTTCAGACGCCCTGGGAGTGTCCTATATGTTTGTGACCCCCCTCTTTTTGATCTTAGGGGCCTTACAGCCTTACATTTGTTTCCGCTACCAGAGGCTGATCTAATGTGTACACTGACAATACCTTAAACAGGTATTCTGATGAATAATCCTGTGCAGGCTATCTAGTATTTTTTCATTATACATCTACAAGAGGGGTGTTGAATACATTTTTCTATTGTAATATATTATATTTCATATATGGTCTTTGGCCAGGGGATTGTTGTTTTTAGTGTTTTTATTGTCATTTTTGTGTGCCTTCACCTCCAGTGTGAAGATCCATGTATTGCTGTTTTTGCTTTTTTGTAACCAATAAAATTCACTTTTGTATGATATAATCTCTGGGTGATCCCTCAATAGGTATACCCCTTGTCTTCTTTTTCAAATGAGATCGCTAGCGAGATCGCTGCTAAGTCACCGTTTGGTGACGTAGTAGCGATCTTGTTAGCGATCTCGATATGTGTGACATCTACCAGCGATCAGGCCCCTGCTGTGAGATCGCTAGTCATTGCAGAATGGTCCAGACCATTTTCTTCAAAGGCGATGTCCTGCTGGGCAGGACACATCGCTGTGTTTGACACTGTGTGACAGGGTCACAGTGACTGCTGAGATCGTTATACAGGTCGCTACTGCGACCTGTATTGTTCCTGCATCGCTGGTAAGATCTGACTGTGTGACATCTCACCAGCAACCTCCCAGAGACTTACCAGCGATCCCTATCAGGTCGCATCATTTTCGGGATCGCTGGTAAGTCGTTGTGTGTGACTGGGCCTTTAGATGTGTTCACTGCACTAGGGTAATTGGGTAGCAGAGGATTTCTGCCCTGAATTTCAGCGCAGGTCCGTGGACACTCAGTGGCATGACCCTTCTTTCAAGCACCATTTTTTGAGGGTATGTCCAAGAGGGTAAAGGACACTTTGGTCATGTATGAGACTCCACCCTCCCTTGAGTGTGTCATGTGTCTTGTAATCCGTATTGATCACCGGTTCCATCAGAGGTCTCCTAATACCAATACTCTCTGGGATGCGGTTGCTGTGCCTGCATTGCCTCCTGAGACCTCACCCTGAGCCCATGCAACGTGGAGAACATCCCATGTGAGGAGAAATTCCTTTAGTTCTAAAAGGGGAGGAGTTTGCTTTTATTACAGCAAGAAGGGACACTTTATTAGCGCCTGTCCCTTGGTGCCCAAGCAGTTGGAAAACTGTTAGACCCAGGTAGGTTGGGGAATTCCAACCTGGGTCTACGAATTTCCTCCACCTTGGTGTCTCAGTGTTTATTACCTGCCAGGGTTAAAATAAGGGGCCAGGATGTCCCTAACAAGGTTTTTCTAGATTGTGCTTATGGGGCAAATATAATTGACGAATCACTCCTCTGGGTTAAGGGTGAATGAGTTATCCAATACTGTCCGGATTTTTGCCATTGGCTCGTTACCTCTCTCCCAAGGGGTCTTTATGAAGTTTGTACAGGGTTTTGAACTCCGCATAGGGGTACTCCATTCAGAGAGCATTTTATGCTATGTGCTCAAAGACCTTCCAGGATAAATTGCGATAGGCTTCTCTCGGTTTACATTACATAACCCTATTGTTGACTGGAAAACCCAGGACATAACTAAATGTAGCTCTTACTGTAATGAACACTGTCTAGGGACCTGTATCTCAGCAATAACCACTAGTATCCTGGGTCCTTTATCAGAGTTTGGTGATATATTCCACCGCACAGACCTTATGACTGCACCATAAGGGTGAAGAGAGGGGCCAAGTTTCCCAAGTGCAAACTGTATAATCTGTCTGTTCTGAGAGACATGCTTATTTTCCACTATAATTTGCAAAAAAAAAAAAATTGCCAAATCAGACAAGGGGATTTTCTGGATTTGTTTTCTCATTTTGTCTCTCATAGTTGTGGTCTACCTATGATGTCAATTACAGGCCTCTCATCTTTTTAAGTGGGGGAACTTTTTTCCCCACTGTATGTGTACTTTTCTATTTTTTTAATTGTTTTATTTTCAATGGGGCAAACTAGGGTGATTTGAACGTTCAGGGTTTTTTATATTTTTATATTTTTAACACTTTTTTTACATTTTTTTATTGATTTTACTAGTTTCCCTAGGGAACTTTATGACTTCAGTGTCCAATCGCTGGAGCATCGCTCTGATCAGAAGAAATGCTCATCACCTGTGAGTGCCAGCTCTCACAGAAAGTGAGTCATGGTAGCATCAGGGGTCATCAGCTGACCCCGTGCTAGCATGACAACACATTTTCACCCTGTGATCACATCATGGGCTGCCGATGGTGGCAGAGAATGGTGCAATCTCCACCACAGCCCTTTAAATCATGCTGTCAGTGTTTGACAGTGCAATCTAAGGGGTTAACAGGCATGGATGGGTCTCCGATCCTGTTAACCACACATGTTTGAGGATCAAATCAGTAGACATGTTTGGGAAATACCGTAAGCTCCCTGCCGGAGCCCACGGTAACTGGAGGGAGGCAACCAAGGATGTACCAGTGCGTCATTAATTGTGAAGAGGTTAATACCCATGTTGTGGATATTAACCTAAATTTATATGTGGGCACCTGTGCATTATCTCAAAAAGTGGTCCTGCTAAAAATAAAAGAACAACATATTCTGATTCAAAGGACCGAATATAACTAAAATTGAGCCTATTACCTGAGGCACCAAAACATAATTTTCATTTGTTCCCCGGTGTCATTTTTGAGTTAACAAAGTTCTGGTTCATAAATTCTTGTGCACATTCCCTTCAGATTCTTTCCACTAAAAGCAGCAAATCTGTATCAAGTTCGGATTCAGTCTTTTGTAAGTATTGTTGCCTTAGAATATTTTCCACAATATTGAAAAACATAAAAAATTGTCCAGTAATGTATCCAGTAAGACAGTGTCACTTTATCGTCAGATGTTCATTGCCTCTACATAGTTTATAGTTGCCTTGGTTTCTTAGGGTCTTAGGGAAAAACCTTTTTCCTTAGACCCCATTGTAGCTTCTCATACAAACAGATCAGATCTCATACTTTGCACTGACAAGGGGCAACCACCCCGAAACACCGT
Source organism: Anomaloglossus baeobatrachus (assembly GCF_048569485.1). Taxonomy (NCBI): domain Eukaryota; kingdom Metazoa; phylum Chordata; class Amphibia; order Anura; family Aromobatidae; genus Anomaloglossus; species Anomaloglossus baeobatrachus. Next base: position 117,059,819 of record NC_134354.1, on the reverse strand, counting down.
TTCTGCAAATTGAGGTTCTGATATGGCATAAATCTAAAGTCATATGACAAGGCTCGTTAAAGGATCACTTTTGACTTTTGGGATTGCTACCTCCAATAGGTGGCACTGGGGTTCGTCTCCTTCCTCACTGAAAAGCTGATTTGGTAATCTTAGTAATCAGATGAAATCTGCAGAATTATTTTCATGGAACAGCTCTGACCTATAAGGCATGGACTCCACAAAATCTCTGCCTACATCTGGCACCAAAATATTAGCTGCAGATCCTTTAAAGAGGTTGTATCATTCCAATTATTTACTTTCAGGAACACACTGCTCATCTGCCTTCAAGCTTGCTGCTTGCCGTGAGGTAGTGGGCTCCTGATTTATTGACATTTTGGACATTGTTGCACTAATCGCACAAACTATATGTTCTCTATTGTAAAGATAGATTTGCCTCTGCAGCAACCAAGAAAAACAGTGGCACATAGGCTGGCCCTATCCAGCAATTCAGCCACCTCCAATGCAGTTATTACAATCTAATGTATAATGAAAAGAGCTTGTTAATGTTGTGATCCTTGCTTAGGAGATCAGCCATCTCTTTTAGACTCCAGTAGTGACCGGTAGCCTAGGCAAAGAGCACTGAAACTAAATATTTTTGTTAACACATAAATTGTAATTTGCTTGTTTTTACAAGCACTTTGATATTTTAACCATTTCATATAATGAGAAAAACTCTTTAAAGGGAATCTACCTCATATAAGGAGTCTTGCTGGTTATAAATCATCTTTTATCACACTATATAAATGAGCTCTTCCAGGCTATGGAGCCGATACTGCCTGTAAGATAACTCCACCTCCAGAGATTATTTTAAATAAAAGGTGCATTACCAGCGTGATGAGTAATGGCCGCTCTATGCTCTCACTGCAGAGCTGTATATCATTACTACTGACACACACATCTGCGGGTTCCTCTCAGCTTCAGCCTCCACCTCAGAGGCTATCAGTGTTAAAACATCTGTTTCCAAGAAGTCAAATTTTATTTCTCCTGCTATTATGCTGTTATTCTCCTGTTAGTTATGCTGGCGTCACACGGGACGATTTATCGTGCGATCGCATCAGCGATCGCACCCGCCCCCGTCGTTTGTGCGTCACGGGCAATTCATTGCCCGTGGCGCACAAAGTCGGTAACCCCCATCACACGGACATACCTCCCGCACGACATCGCTGTGGGCAGCGAACATCCTCTTCCTGAAGGGGGAGGGACGTTTGGCATCACAGCGACGTCACACAGCGGCCGGCCAATAGAAGTGGAGGGGCGGAGATGAGCGGGACATAAACATCCCGCCCACCTCCCTCCTTCCGCATTGGCGGCGGGCGTGGGTAAGCTGCAGTTCATCGTTCCCGGGGTGTCACACGGAGCGATGTGTGCTGCCATGGGAACGATGAACAACCGGCGCGCAGAAGGAGGACCGACATTATGAAAATGAATGACGTCTCAACGAGCAACGATAAGGTATTTTTTGTTAATAGTTGTTCGGAGGTGTCACACGGTACGATATGTCAAACGATGCCAGATGTGCGTCGCTAACGACATGACCCCGACAATATATCGCCCGATATATCGTACCATGTGACGATGGCATTACTCATGTCACACAGGTAACGCCCCTGTTATTTAAAATAAGCCCTCGAAGCGGAGTTATCTTCCAGGCAGCATCCACCCAATAGCCTGGAAGAACTCATTTACATAAAGTGATAAAAGATGACTTATTCACAACAAGACATCTGATATGAGGTAGACAAGTATGACTTTTTAAGCATTCTATAACCTGTATGCTTACATTAACCCCTTCAGCCCTGGGGCACTTTCCGTTTTTGCGTTTTTGTTTTTTGCTCCCCTTCTTCCGAGAGCCGTAACTTTTTGATTTTTCCGTCAATCTTGCCATATGAGGGCTTGTTGTTTGCGGGACAAGTTGTACTTTTAAATGAAACCATAAGTTTTACCATATGGTGTACTGGAAAGCAGCAAAAAAATTCCAAGTGTGGAAAAATTGCAAAAAAAGTGTGATGGCACAATAGTTTTTGGGATCTTTTATTCACGGTGTTCACTATATGGTAAAACTGAAGTGTGGGTATGATGCCTGAGGTCGGTGCGAGTTTGTAGACACCAAACATGTATAGGTTAACTTGTATCTAAGGGGTTAAAAAAAATTCACAAGCTTGTCCAATAAAAGTGGCGCACGTTTTGCGCCATTTTCCAAAACCCGTAGAGTTCTTATTTTTTGGGATCTATGGCTCAGTGATGTGCTACGATGGCAACCACCGAAGTCACGTGATCACTCACGTGACTTCCGATGGGGGCGGCGGTAAGTAGAAAACATGACCACGCGCATATAGATCTCGCTGCCAGACTTTGGCAGCGAGATCTAAGGGGTTAATGTTCCGGGTGGAATGCGATTCCACTCGAAACATGTAGGCACACATGTCAGCTGTTGAAAACAGCTGATATGTGTGCCGATCCACGCCCCCTGCCCGCGGCAGGGGGCGGGGCTTACCGGGACACGATCCATGACGGAAAGATCCGTCCATGGTCGTGAAGGGGTTAATAGGTTAAATAGGTCAAATGTGGTGACAAATTCCCTTTCCTTTTAAGAAGCACTCCCATTGTTTTTTATTCATTAAATGTGCATATATATGAATGAATGGGAGACATACAATGTAAATGCATTTAAAAGGAAACCTTCATCAGATTTCTAGTTCCTCCACTGATGGTGTAATGCTATTCAACTTGCAAACTTATTAAATTGTCTTTCTCATACTTTAAATATGTTTAATTCCAACAAATATGGCATGTAAAAAGCATAAAGTGGATGATATTTAGATGTATATGTACACACACATACACACATGCACACATACATACATTCAGCTTTATATATTAGATTTGTTACATAACTATATAGCTATGTTACCTGGAGTGATGAGACCAGTGATACAGCCATGGGGAATCATAGTACTTATCACCATGTACTTTTTTACACTCTGTACCTGTATAAATTCTGGCTGGCGACCGGTCCACGCAGCTGGTTTTGAATCCCCTATTAAATCGATGGCTGGACCATATATGACAATGCCCCCTCCCCCATTCATCTTTTGTGCCTCCCCTATTTCCTCATAGACTGGAAGCTTACGAACAGGGCCCTCACTCCTCCTGGTATCTTAATATTGTTATTTAGTGTTGTCTCATGTTGTCTGTACATGATCCCTCTGAATTGTAAAGCGGTGCGGAATATGTTGGCGCTATAGAAATAAAAATTATTATTATTATTATTATTATTATTATTATCACCACACTATTATACCTTTTTTCACCCTGGGTATTTAACAACCGAGTTAACTGTGCTGGACAGGGGAGGAATAAGCCTGATCTTGTGCGGCTCCAACATTGCTCCTATGACTCTTGGTGAGATTTTTATATAGGGCACACTGATAGTAAGTAGCAGCAGTAAATCCAGCTCACCATTACCGTCATCCACGTTCTGTTCAGAACCCGGACAAATGCCCCGCCATGGCCCGATTATTGAATGAGTAAAATAGGATGGTTCAGCTGAAATGAACAATTTCTCCTTTATTACTTGAATAATTCTTGTACACGAGACATCAAATATGTATAAAAAAACTCGTTATAGTAGTGTATGCATCAATGCGTTTCTGCTGTGTATCCACCCTAAAGGCCCCGTTACATGCAACGACGTATTTGACGATATATCGCCGGGGTCACGGATTCCGCTACGCACATCCAGCATCGTTAGCGACGTCGTTGAGTGTGACAACAATGAACTGCCGTTGATGATCAAAAATACTCACCTTATTGTTGATCGTTGACACGTCGTTCATTTTCAAAAAATCGTTGATTGTTGCAGGACGTTATTTGTTCGTCGTTTCCAAGGCAGCACACATCGCTATGTGTGACACCTCGGGAATGACGAACAACAGCTTACCTGCGGCCGCCAGCAATGAGGAAGGAAGAAGGTGGGCGGGATGTTACGGTCGCTCATCTTCGCCCCTCCTCTTTTATTGGGCGGGCGCTTAGTGACGTTGCGGTGACGCCGCACAAACCGCCCCCTTAGAAAGGAGGCAGTTTGCCGGCAACAGCGACATCTCTAGGCAGGTATGTCAGTGTGACGGCTCCTAACGATTTTGTGCGCCACAGGCAGCGATTTGCTCGTGACGCACAAACGACGCTTGGCGCATGCTTTCACCAGCGATATCGCTGCGTGTAAAGCCCCCTTTAATCATGATATATGCTTGATTACAGGTGGATGCACACCAGAAACGTGTTGAAAAAGGAGAAATTATTCAAGAGCTTGACCATCCTGTTTACACTGATAAAAAAACCCTGCTATTTCAACCAGAAAGGGAAACCAACAATTCCAACAAGGACATGTCTGGTATTCTGCGCACATTTCTGCTTCTTCTCACCTGGCATATTTCCACAGCTTCCATGTGGGTCGGTTTATAACTTTATATTTGGTGCATTGTCCTTTAATAAAGGCAGTTTGTTTTATAATGCATATTTATTGATAAAAGATTTCATACAATTGAAGGATTATAAAGTCCATCTCAATGTTTAACAATAAAGAAGCCCATTTTGAGCAGGTTGTCCTGTACCAGCACAGATGCTGCTGACATCTCTGTAAAATCTGTGCACCTCTCTATAACAAAATAATCTCTTGAGCTTTTAGATGAATGATGCACAATCTTATGTTTTTTGTCTTCTAAAGCAAAAGATAACCACACCATCTGGACTTTCCTACAGGAGTGTATTACAAGCAAAACACATGCATTAAACATAATCATTCTGTCCTTCCCAGAGACAGCTCTGTGGCTTTGTCTCTTTTCATACATTTCACTTGGTGCTGAGCGGCTTCTTTGTAATGGAAACCAATTACAGAGTCCCGGAATTCTGTTCCTGCTTCTCCGCTATCTTCCTTCAGCATTACTGCACTCCCTGGAAGTGATATACCCTTCAGCTACAATAAACAATATTATGACAGCAGTGTATTTACTGGCACTTTTGAGATTAGTGTATTCATTAATATAGCAATGTTCTGCACATTAATTCTCAATCTGTAGCTTTCAACACAGTATTACCCATCTAAGTCTTCTAGCAACTGGCTGCCTTGTTTAACCTCATACTGACCAGAAGGATAATGCCAGCATTCTGTTTCAAAAGGTTTTATTTATAAAATAATATTTCTAAATTTTGCTTACCCTGCAATATTGAATAAATGATGAAAGATAACCTAATAGCTGATACATGCTTCCCGATCTACAGGCAGCATCTATTAGGCACTACCTATGAATGGCGTGCAACAATAAAAAGTGTAAAATTCACAAATTCATTACTACTGTAATATAGCAAATGAGATTTTTTTGCAAATTATTGATCAATGATTTGAGCCACCCCTGCCACGTCACGGCAGTGCTGGCTCCTCCTTCAGTGACTTACTGGTCGGTGGCTGACCCCCACTTTGCCGTTGCTATCAAATTTTATGTTGTGGCTGTTCACACACAGCCACCGCCCCCATTCCACAGGCATCATTATTTAAGCACCATCTGCCTGAGCCATTTCCGCTTTTTTCCATGGCTGCTGGTCTGACACTGTGAGGGTCAGGTCTGATATTATGCAGGTGTGTATGGCCTCACTGCATATGTTGGCACCTGGACTGCCTTTATTTGCAGCTGTCTGTCCTTGCAACATTGGAGTTGTTCAGATATGTCTCAGGTATGTGTTGCTTTTTTGCTCATTATAGGAGACCATATGGCACAATAGTAACTTATAATATAGAGTAGGGACCCCCTATAGAAATTTGCCGTGACGTGGCAGGGGGGCTCAAATCATTGATCAATCGTTTGCAAAAAATCTTATTTGCTTTATAATAGAAGGAATAAATTTGTGAATTTTACACTTTTTATTGTTGCATGCAATTCATAGGCAGTGCTGGTGTCGCGGGCGGGGAGGGCGCTGCGCTCGCACTACATGCTTGGGTGCGGTGCTGCTGCTGCTTGGTGGCTCGAGCGGTGGGCCGGATCCGGGGACTCGAGCGGCGCTCCTTGCCCGTGAGTGAAAGGGGTGGTTTGTTGGGGTTTGGTATGTCGGTTTGTGACGCCACCCACGGTATGTGGTGAGGTTGGGACACCACCGCTGCTCTGTACGGGGATCCCGGGAGCAATGACAGGGAGCAGCTGGGATGGTTCTCTTCCCTCCATGGGTAGGGGGAATTTTGGTGGTCCCCGGGCCCGGTGATGATGACTGGAAGGTGGATGGTGGGGATTGGCGAGGTGCAGGGTCGTGGGGGCAGTGCGGTGCCAGACGGCATGGTGGTACTCACTCAGCCAGTAACGTACACGGAGTCTCTGGTAAAACAGATGGCTGGATGGACGGGTCCTAAAGGTGGCTGCGGGGATCACTCCCGGTAGGTTGGCGGTGGCTGTCTCTCACTGCACCTTTGTTGTGTTTTCGGCCCCGATGGCTTCCCACCGGTAGCCCGCTCCCCAGAGGTGTGTTTGCCAGAGGAGCCCCTTTTGCCCGCAGGTGCTGGCCCTGGGAACTCTAGCTGTGGCGGTAGCTGTATTTCCCTTCACGGTTGAGCGGTTGCCTTCAGTCGGGTCTTTACTGCTGGGAAACCCCGGAGGTTCCCGTCGCTGACGGATTTGACTGGTTTAACGGCGACTCCAAGCCTGGTCGGGGTCCGTAGGCCCTGCCGGATGGTGCTGGCTTCTCTTCGCTCCCCGGTTCGGTACCGGCGAGCCACCGCCCGTCCCCGGTCCTACGGTTCCGCGTCGATCGGTCCCTCCTGCAGACGGTCACCACCGTCTGCCAACCTTGCTCTCAGGTGCCCGGGCCACGTACCCGGACACGGTCAGTCTGCTCCAGCTCCTCAACTACTACTTTCCTCCTTCACTTTCCCTCACGGAACTTCAACTAACTCACTTTTTCCTTGAACTCCTCACTTTTTTTGAACTCCTCAGTGGGAGGAGCCAACCGCCTGGCTCCACCCCACCTTGGAGGGAGGCAACAAGGATTTCTGTCTGACCTTGATGTTCCTAACCGGGGTGTGGGGTGTGTTGTTGCAGTACCTGTGACGTCCTGGCTTGTCCAGGGTGCCACACTGGCTCCCCCCTCAGTAGTCTATTAGGCATTGGCTGCATGTTTTGAGCCATAGATTTTTATGTTTTTATGCAGCTGAGTGTATAAATCACATATTGCTGCATTTCAGAGAAAAATATAGTTTAATTGACAGACTTCTCTCTGCCCTTCTTAGGGTAGAACAAAGAATTGTAGTGCACATTACCACAGCAATCCAACAACGGGTTCACCGGCAGTCACACTTGATACCATGGGAACCTGGCTGTGAACTCCGGTGACCTGTCTGTAATCACCGCTTCTCACAGCCAGGTCTCTTGCTGCCCTCAATGTGTCCCAGAAGCTGCAGTAACTGGTGGCATTTTCGATCACTGCATCTTCTCGAGATAGCAGAGCCGAGGTCATCTGGGGACATCATGTGGATTGTTTTGGACCTGAGGAGTGTTTTGGGGGTTAATAAATTAGTGAAAGAGAGTGTGGGGATTTTTATTTATTAAAATAATACAGGGTTTGTAATTGGGGGCTTTATAGACACATCTGCATTACCAACCCAGGGCTTGAAGCAAACTGTGATTTTTGACAAATCACAGCTCACAACCACCCCATACATTATGCTGATTGCACCGAACCAGGGAAATTAGGGGCAATTGGGTGGAGGCGGGTACAGCATCAAAATTAGCACATGTAATGGATGCACTAATTGTGGGATGGCTGTGGGCTGCTATTTTTAGACTGGGGAGTGCCCAGTCACCACAGACTTTCCCAGCCTGAGAATACCAGTCCTCAGCTGTCTGCTTTATTGTGCTTGTTATGAAAAATCAGCAGGAGACCACTTCGGGTTTTTTAATCTTTATTTAAATAATTGAAAAAAACACGTTGTGGGGGAGCCTCTATTTTTTAAAACTAGCCAAGATAAAGCACACAGCTGGGGGATGCAGATCGCAGCTGTCTACCTTACCTGTGCTGGTTATCACAAATAGGCGGGGGATGGCCTGTCATTTTTTTTTCACTGCACCTGCCAATCACAGTAATGCCAGTAGGAAAGATGGCTATGGCATGACTGTGATTGACATGCAATCCCTGCAGGAATAGTGGCTGAAAATCATGCGTCCAGAATGGGTGAAGGTGATTTAAAATAACTCAAGAGGCAAATATCAAAATACTCGATGAGTAACGAATATCCCAAATACCTTAGTATTTGTACAAGAAACGAATTGCGATGATATATTCGCTCATCACTACCGATATGGATAACTTTGATTGGGACCAAAAACAGACATGTCTCCAGACATGTGAACAGCCTTATGGACAATAATAGATACATGTACATAACTCAAAAGGAGCATATAATTTAAGATATTGGTTTCTACACAATATATAAGAGAGGTGCAGGAGGAGTGGGAATGACCCAACAATGTCCAGATGAGAAAATCCACTGCACTCTCAGTAGTAATCTAATCTTATATTATTTGCCTTTCTGACACCCCTATGTAATTATTTTACAATACAAAATTGCACTTGCATCATGAGCCTGTTTAGACTAACAGCCATACTAAGAGCTATCAGATTTTTTAATGGGAAAAATAGCATTGAGCACACTATATAATCTATTTGTGACAAACAACATATTCCCGATTGAAAGGAACCCAACTGACGCCAACTGAAAATGGCATAAAAATAGATTATGAAACAAAGAAAATGGCTATGTAAAACTAGAATGATGATGTGCAGTAGTTTGTATGTAGAGGTGATGGAAATTCATTAGATTTTAGATGTTATTGCTTTATATGGTCTAAGGTATTTCTAGGATGTCTGTTTGCCTTTATTGATTGTGTGATTTCAAGTATTTAATTAAAAAAATACTTAATAAATAATACATTTTTCCCAAGCCACAACATGTTGCACACATGGCAACCATATACTGGGCACGCACCAACCTTGCATGAAGCAAACTATAGTGGCCCTAGACGCATGCTACTACAAACATGCTACTCACAAAATAATAGACTGTAAGGTGGACACATTATACATGTAAGTTTTTATTTTTATAGTAAAAATAGTTCAAAGGCTGTTGGATACATTTGTGAATAGTTATTATTTTTAATTTACTACCTAAATGCAAAGGGAAGCAACTCCTGTATGTAAATAGTTTTGCTAATACATTTCATATCATTTTACTGTTGTAAAGTATGCGCAGTTGCTATACATAGCTGGCTGTGCTGCAGTTTTATATATAATTGGGACTGCTCCCTTTTCAGGGTTGCTGTCCACTCAGTGCTGATTTTGTCTACTCTCTACACTCTCCTCCTCCCTCTTCTTAGCATTAGTAGCAATAGAGGAAGGGAAGGAGAAGAGATTAGACTCACCAAAGCAAACTAATGGAGTGGAGTGATGAGCGAGCATGCTTGTAACTACTCGGTACTCGCACGAGTATCGCTGTACTCGGGCTGCTCGGCGGGGACCGAGTAATCTCGCGATACTCGTGCTGTACTCGTGGTCTTCATTTCTGCATGTTGGCGCTCTTTTGAGAGCCAGCCCTCATGCAGGGATTGGCTGGCAGACCACTGCAATGCCACAGCCCTGTTAGTTGTGGAATTGCAGTGATTGGCCGGCCTGCACAGCGTGACCGAGCCTTTATACCGGCCGGCGCGCTGTGCTCTGCTCACAGCTATCCAGACAGTCAGTGCAGGGAGAGTGTCGCTGATTCAGGGAAAGCTTTGCGGCCCTTTATAGCTTTTTCAGTTGCAGGGCTGCAAACAGTGTGACCAAAAGTCCTTCTCAGGACTATTCTAGTTGTATATAGGCAGGCAGGGTATAGCCAGGTCGGAGTACAGTAGCAGAGTCCTTCTCAGGACTATTGTTGCTATATACAGGCAGGGTATAGCCAGGTCGGAATACAGGCTAGTGACCAGAAGAGTCCTTGTCAGGACTATTGTAGCAGTATACAGGCAGGCAGGCAGGCAGGCAGGGTATATAGCCATTCCTAGTGGTGACCGTATACCAGCCTTCATCATATCTGGGGCTGGTGTACACAGTGTAAAACAGTCCAGATAGTGTCAGACTTCTCAGTAATTGTCGCTCCTAAAAACCAGTTAGGTTCTTATTGCGTCCGTGCTTGCATTTAAAAACCGCACGTGTGTGCCTGTCGGTGGCAGCGTACAGGTGCGCGTTTTGCACAAACTATTATATAACGCACAAGTCTAGTGTATAATACATGTCAGTCAGCAGTGTCTGATAGTGTCAGACTTCTCAGTAATTGTCGCTCCTAAAAACCAGTTAGGTTCTTATTGCGTCCGTGCTTGCATTTAAAAACAGCACGTGTGTGTCTGTCGGTGGCAGCGTACAGGTGCGCGTTTTGCACAAACAATTATATAACGCACAAGTCTAGTGTATAATACACGTCAGTCAGCAGTGTCTGATAGTGTCAGACTTCTCAGTAATTGTCGCTCCTAAAAACCAGTTAGGTTCTTATTGCGTCCGTGCTTGCATTTAAAAACAGCACGTGTGTGTCTGTCGGTGGCAGCGTACAGGTGCGCGTTTTGCACAAACAATTATATAACGCACAAGTCTAGTGTATAATACACGTCAGTCAGCAGTGTCTGATAGTGTCAGACTTCTCAGTAATTGTCGCTCCTAAAAACCAGTTAGGTTCTTATTGCGTCCGTGCTTGTATTTAAAAACCGCACGTGTGTGCCTGTCGGTGGCAGCGTACAGGTGCGCGTTTTGCACAAACTATTATATAACGCACAAGTCTAGTGTATAATACACGTCAGTCAGCAGTGTCTGATAGTGTCAGACTTCTCAGTAATTGTCGCTCCTAAAAACCAGTTAGGTTCTTATTGCGTCCGTGCTTGCATTTAAAAACAGCACGTGTGTGTCTGTCGGTGGCAGCGTACAGGTGCGCGTTTTGCACAAACAATTATATAACGCACAAGTCTAGTGTATAATACACGTCAGTCAGCAGTGTCTGATAGTGTCAGACTTCTCAGTAATTGTCGCTCCTAAAAACCAGTTAGGTTCTTATTGCATCCGTGCTTGCATTTAAAAACAGCACGTGTGTGTCTGTCGGTGGCAGCGTACAGGTGCGCGTTTTGCACAAACAATTATATAACGCACAAGTCTAGTGTATAATACACGTCAGTCAGCAGTGTCTGATAGTGTCAGACTTCTCAGTAATTGTCGCTCCTAAAAACCAGTTAGGTTCTTATTGCGTCCGTGCTTGCATTTAAAAACAGCACGTGTGTGTCTGTCGGTGGCAGCGTACAGGTGCGCGTTTTGCACAAACTATTATATAACGCACAAGTCTAGTGTATAATACACGTCAGTCAGCAGTGTCTGATAGTGTCAGACTTCTCAGTAATTGTCGCTCCTAAAAACCAGTTAGGTTCTTATTGCGTCCGTGCTTGCATTTAAAAACAGCACGTGTGTGTCTGTCGGTGGCAGCGTACAGGTGCGCGTTTTGCACAAACAATTATATAACGCACAAGTCTAGTGTATAATACACGTCAGTCAGCAGTGTCTGATAGTGTCAGACTTCTCAGTAATTGTCGCTCCTAAAAACCAGTTAGGTTCTTATTGCGTCCGTGCTTGCATTTAAAAACAGCACGTGTGTGTCTGTCGGTGGCAGCGTACAGGTGCGCGTTTTGCACAAACTATTATATAACGCACAAGTCTAGTGTATAATACACGTCAGTCAGCAGTGTCTGATAGTGTCAAACTTCTCAGTAATTGTCGCTCCTAAAAACCAGTTAGGTTCTTATTGCGTCCGTGCTTGCATTTAAAAACAGCACGTGTGTGTCTGTCGGTGGCAGCGTACAGGTGCGCGTTTTGCACAAACAATTATATAACGCACAAGTCTAGTGTATAATACACGTCAGTCAGCAGTGTCTGATAGTGTCAGACTTCTCAGTAATTGTCGCTCCTAAAAACCAGTTAGGTTCTTATTGCGTCCGTGCTTGCATTTAAAAACAGCACGTGTGTGTCTGTCGGTGGCAGCGTACAGGTGCGCGTTTTGCACAAACTATTATATAACGCACAAGCCTAGTGTATAATACACGTCAGTCAGCAGTGTCTGATAGTGTCAGACTTCTCAGTAATTGTCGCTCCTAAAAACCAGTTAGGTTCTTATTGCGTCCGTGCTTGCATTTAAAAACAGCATGTGTGGCAGTCGGTGGCAGCGTCAGGCTCCATATTGTCCCTGGATAGAGACGTGCATGATGGCCTGTAAACATGAAGTGCCCATTGTAAGGAAGTGGGTCTATTGTAGTATAGCCCTTAGGCAGGGCAGCCAAAAATTGGGAGGCTCCACATTGTCCCTGGATAGAGATGTGCATGAGGGCCTCAAAACATTGTTCCCATTGCAAAGGAGCGGGTCTCCTGTCGTTGTAATGCCCATTCAGAAAGAATGGGCGAAAAAATTTACCACTGGGGGTATACCTGAAACAAAGGCTTAACTATTGTAACGGTCACCATGATGGCGCATGAGGAGAAGGAGGAGCAGTCCAGCGATTAGCCAAAGTCCAGAAGTGTGTTACCATGGGTGAGTGGAGGTACATGGCAAATTCCCGTTACAAACTTTAAATTCCGCTGTAATTTGCTGTTGGTGTGTGTGGTGAAGTCTGGCCAAATCCAACCCTTGTTTATCTTGATCAGAGTCAGCCTGTCAGCATTTACAGTTGACAGGCGGGTGCGTTTATCTGTAATGATTCCACCTGCGGCACTAAAAACACGCTCTGACAAAACGCTAGCGGCAGGGCAGGCCAGGACTTCCAAGGCGTAGAGAGCCAATTCATGCCACGTGTCCAGCTTGGATACACATTAATTGTAAGGCACAGAGGAATGTCGGAGTACAGTTGTTTGATCTGCAAGGTACTCCTTGAGCATCTGGCCAAACTTAGGATTTCTTGTGTCACTACCCCTCACCTCAGGGGCTGTGGTATGTGAGGGGCTGAGAAAACTGTCCCACATCTTAAAGACTGTTCCCCTACCTCTGGCGGATTGGACTTGTGCCCCTCTCGGCTGTACGCCTTGGTTGTTCAGTGATTCCTGACCTATGCCGCTAGCGTTTTGTGAGGGGAATGCTTTGCCTACTTCCGTGACTATGGCCTTCTGGAACTGCTGCATTTTGCCTGACCTCTCCGCCTCGGGAATAAGAGACATAAAGTTCTCCTTTTAGCGTGGGTCTAACAGTGTTACCAACCAGTAATGATTGTCGGCCAAGATGTTCTTAACGCGAGGGTCACGAGACAGGCAGCTTACCATAAAGTCAGCCATGTGTGCCAGACTCTTAACAGCCATCACTTCAGTATCCTGACCAACACGATGACTGAACATGCTGTCCTCCTCCTCCTCCTCCTCATCATCTACCCTGTCCTCTGGCCAGCCACGCTGAACCGAGGATATGACTGCATGTCATATCCTCAATTTGGCCAGAGAGTTGCTCCATGTCTTCATCCTCCTCCTCGTCATAGTCCTCCACTGCACGTTGTGATGAGACGAGGCTGGGCTGTGTGTTATCATCACCCACACCCACTACTGTTTCTTGCTCAAACTCATCGCGCTCCGCCTGCAATGCATCATGGTTGTTTTTTGAGCAGAGACCATTTTAGAAGGCAGAGAAGCGGTGTGGTGACGCTAATAATGTCGTCATCGCCGCTCACCATCTTGGTGGAGTCCTCAAAGTTTTGGCGGATGGTGCATAGGTCGGACATCCATCTCCACTCCTCAGGTGTTATGTGTGGAGTTTGACCCATTTCCCGACGGCTTAGGTGATGCAGGTACTCAACAACTGCCCTCTTCTGCTCACATATCCTGACCAACTTGTGCAGAGTTGAATTCCAACGCGTGGGGACATCACACACCAGTCTGTGTGCCGGAAGATGCAAACGGCGTCTTAAGCCGGCAAGGCCGGCTGAAGCAGTAGGTGACTTTCGAAAATGTGCAGACAGGCGGCGAACTTTTACCAGCAGATCAGACAGCTCTGAGTATGACTTTAGAAACCGCTGAACCACGAGGTTGAGCACATGGGCCACGCATGGAACATGTGTCAGCTGGCCTCGCCTCAAAGCCGCCACCAGGTTCCGGCCATTGTCACACACGACCTTTCCTGGCTTTAGGTTCAGAGTTGTGAGCCAGTGATCTGCCTGCTGTTTCAGAGCTGTCCACACCTCTTCTGCATTGTGGGGTTTGTCACCTATGCAGATTAGCTTCAGCACTGCCTGTTGCCGCTTCGCCGAGGCAGTGCTTCAGTGCTTCTGTGTCGCCCTGGACAAGCCAGGGGTCACAGAGCACAACACTTAAACACCCCACACTCCCTGCAGGCATATCATAGTTAAAACACAAAATCCTTGTTGCCTTCCCCAGGGGCTGTTGTCCACACCAGGGTGTGGAGCCAGGCGGTTGGTCTCCACCCACTGAGGAGGAGGGAAAACACAGGCAGTGAGAGTTAAGCTAAGGAAGTGGAAGGAGGAAAGTAGTAGAGAGGAGAAAAGTGACAGCAAAGAGCCTGAAGTTGGTCCGGGTGTGTGGCCCGGACAGGACAGCAAGGTTGGCAGGATGTGGTGACCGTCTGCAGTGGAGGCCGATTGGAGTCTGCCGTAAGGACCGTGGACGGGTGGTGACCCGGCCGTACCGGACCGGTATACAAAGAGAAGCCAGCACCATTGGCAGAGGACTTTCGGATCCCGGCAAGGCTTGGTGTCGCCGTGAATTTGCCAAATCCGTTAGTGAAGGGAACCTCAGGGTTTCCAAACAGCCAAGTCCAGATAGAAGGCAACCGTACAACCGTGAAGGGGAGACACCGCCACCGCTAAGGGCAACCGTCTCCCAGGGCCAGTGCCTGTGGGCAAAAGGGGCTCCTCCGGCCCATATCCAGGTCGGGGAGCGGGTTACCGTTGGGAAACCATCACTACCAACACTTAACTTAGGTGCAGGGAGAGACAGTCATCACTAACCTGCAGGGAGGAACAACCGCAGCCGTCCGAGTGACCCGTCCATCCAGCCACTTGTTTTACCGTGAACTGTGTCATCATCATTGGGCTGAGTGAGTACCTCCGTGCCATGCGGCACAGCGCTGCCCCTGCGACCCTGCACCTCATCAGGCCCCGCAACCCGCCTGTCATCCATCTCTACCCCATCACCAGGCCCCGGGACAACCAACCCCCCTACCCACGGAGGGGAGAAATAACAACAAAGCTGCTCCCTGTCACAGGCTCCCGGGATCCCCGTCCAGAGCAGCGGTGGTGTCCACACAATCACCACAACCGTGGGTGGCGTCACGGACAATATCCCCAAAACCCAAACCACCCCTTTTCACTCACGGGCGAGTAGCGCCGCTCGAGTCCCCGGGATCCGGCCATCGCTCGAGCCAACGAGCAGCAGCAGCCGTAGAGCAGCGTCAGCCGGACCCGAGCAGTGGGAGAGCGCACCGTCCCCTCCTCCGCCCGCGACACTTCCAGCTTGGGACTGGTGTGGAGGGTAAAGTGGATCAGGATGCGCAGGAGGAGGAGGAGGCTGAGGAGCATGACATTCCGGAGCTGTAGAGTGTGTGTGAAACCCTGACTGAGGTAGGGCCTGCAAAACTTGGTGTGTGAAGGACGTGTTCCGTCCCTCGCTCAGACTGGGTCCCAGCTTGCACAATATTAACCCAGTGTGACGTCAACGAGATGTAGCGGCCTTGCCCACATGCACTTGTCCACGTGTCTGTGGTTAGGTGGACTTTGGCTGAAACAGCGTTGTTCAGGGCACGTGTGATGTTTTGTGACACGTGGTTATGCAATGCGGGGACGGCACACCGGGAGAAATAGTGGCGGCTGTGGACCGAGTAACGTGGGACAGCTGCCACCATCATGTCGCGGAATGCTTCTGTCTCAACCAGCCTAAAAGGCAACATTTCCAGCGCAAGCAGTCGCGAAATGTTAGCATTTAGAACTGTGGCATGTGGGGTGTTGTCAGTGTATTTGCGCCTGCGTTCAAAGGTTTGCTGAATGGATAACTGAACGCTGCGCTGGGACAAGGACGTGCTTGATGATGGTGTTCTTTCTGCGTAGGCAACTGCAGGTGCAGGAGTGGAGGAGGCTTGTTCGCAGGCAGCATGGACAGGGGATTGGCTCGCATGCACAACCAGCGAAGACGTAGCAGTGACATCAGCAAGCACTGCTCCTCGACTCTGTTGTACTTCCCACAAAGTCGGGTGCTTGGCTGACATGTGCCTGATCATGCTGGTGGTGGTCAGGCTGCTAGTTTTGGTACTCCTGCTGATGCTGGCATGGCAGGTGTTGAAAATGGCCTTTTTAGAATCATCTGGATCCAACTTAAAAAACTGCCAGTGTCAGAGTTCCGGGTTTTCCAGTTTTCTTTTGAAAGAGCTTGCCCTTTGTTAACATGGAGTTTTCTGTTCTGTTGCCCTACTTCCTGTCCATCTGTTTAAAAGCCGCCCCTAAAGCTTAGTCCAGTGCCTGAGTATACTGCTTCCTGTGTGCTCCTGCCCTGCTGCTTTTGGTTCCTGATTGTTATTCGGATCCTCTTGGAAAACAACCGACACCGACTCTGGACTTCATCTGGTATCATCTAGCTGTGCCCGGACTCCGTTTGCCGTCTTTGGTCGGCACTTCTGCCCGGTTCCTTCCGTTTAATACCACTCTGGACTCACATCACGTACGGACATTTTTGGACTTACCTATTGCCCTTTTGTGTCCCGGCTGCTGCGCATTTAGGGCTTCTGGGGTGATTGCCAGACAGTCCCTGTATAGGGGTTCGCTCTTGGTGGTCTCCCTGGGGGAGTCCGGTGCGCGGTCCCGGGAATTCCCTTTCGCTCCGTCCCTGGAAGGTATTTCCTGTATTTATGTTCTACTGTGTTTTTGTTCCGTTTATGTACATATTTGCTGGTTGCATATTATAAACGTCTTGCACCAAGAACTCGTCTCTGGTTGTCATTGCCCTAACGCAATCGAAATCCTCAATACATACAATAGTATTACAGCCAGACTCGGGAAGACCTAACATTTGTACAGGCACCTTGTGTCGTGTTGTTCCGGGGAACAGTTGCCTGACGTCTGCCTGGGGCCACCACTCTGCTTCTTACTGCCTGTTGGGATGCTACGCCTCCCTCCCCCTGTGCACTGCTGTCCTCGCTCTGCATATCCTCCTGCCAGGTTGGGTCAGTTACTGGATCATCCACCACGTCGTCTTCCTCTTCCGCACCCTGCTCCTCCTCCTGACTTCCTGACAATTGTGTCTCATCATCGTCCACCCCTTGTTGAGACACGTTGCCAACTTCGTGAGAACGTGGCTGCTCAAATATTTGGGCATCTGTACATACAATCTCGTCATGGCCCACTTCAACAGGAGCTGGCGAGAGGCCAGAATTTGTGAATGGAAACGTGAACGAACAGCTCTTCCGAGTGTCCAAGTGTGGGATCAGTAATGTCCGTGGACGTGTACTCGGCCTGGTGGTAGGAAGGAGGATCAGGTTCTGAAATGTGCGGTGCAGTATCACGGCTACTGACACTTGACCGTGTGGAAGACAGAGTGTTTGTGGTGGTGCCAATCTGACTGGAAGCATTATCCGCTATCCAACTAACAACCTGTTGACACTGGTCTTGGTTCAAGAGCGGTGTACTGCTGCGGTCCCCAAGAATTTGGGACAGGACGTGCGAGCGACTAGATGTGGCCCTTTGTTGTGGCGAAATTAGAGCTTGCACACAACCTCGGTCTCTGCCTGCACCACCATCACGTCCACTTCCTTGTTCGTTGACAACGCCCTTGCGCATTTTGGAATGCTGTGCTGATGTGTATTCACTAGACTTGTGCGTTATATCCAAGTTTTT
Source organism: Anomaloglossus baeobatrachus (assembly GCF_048569485.1). Lineage (NCBI taxonomy): Eukaryota > Metazoa > Chordata > Amphibia > Anura > Aromobatidae > Anomaloglossus > Anomaloglossus baeobatrachus. The sequence continues at coordinate 117,041,865 of NC_134354.1, read as the reverse complement.
GCAAAACTCACACAAATGCAGCGGAAAGCTGCCACCAACAGGCACACACGTGCGGTTTTTAAATGCAAGCACGGAGGCACTAAGAACCTAACAGGTCTCTATCCAGGGACAACGTGGAGCCTCCCAATTTTTGGCTGCCCTGCCTAAGGGCTATACTACAATAGACCCACTTCCTTCCAATGGGCACTTCAGGTTTACAGGCCCTCATGCACGTCTCTATCCAGGGACAACGTGGAGCCTCCCAATTTTTGGCTGCCCTGCCTAAGGGCTATACTACAATAGACCCACTTCCTTCCAATGGGCACTTCAGGTTTACAGGCCATCATGCACGTCTCTATCCAGGGACAACGTGGAGCCTCCCAATTTTTGGCTGCCCTGCCTAAGGGCTATACTACAATAGACCCACTTCCTTCCAATGGGCACTTCAGGTTTACAGGCCATCATGCACGTCTCTATCCAGGGACAACGTGGAGCCTCCCAATTTTTGGCTGTCCTGCCTAAGGGCTATACTACAATAGACCCACTTCCTTCCAATGGGCACTTCAGGTTTACAGGCCCTCATGCACGTCTCTATCCAGGGACAACGTGGAGCCTCCCAATTTTTGGCTGCCCTGCCTAAGGGCTATACTACAATAGACCCACTTCCTTACAATGGGCACTTCAGGTTTACAGGCCATCATGCACGTCTCTATCCAGGGACAATGTGGAGCCTCCCAATTTTTGGCTGCCCTGCCTAAGGGCTATACTATAATACACCCACTTCCTGACAATGGACACTTAATGTTTTGAGGCCCTCATGCACGTCTCTACCCAGGGACAACGTGGAGCCTCCCAATTTTTGGCTGCCCTGCCTAAGGGCTATACTACAATAGACCCACTTCCTTACAATGGGCACTTCAGGTTTACAGGCCATCATGCACGTCTGTATGCAGGGGCATTGGTGAACCTCACAATTTTGGACTGCCCTGGCAAAGGAAAATACTACAAAGACTCACTTCCTCAAAATGGGCACATTAGACTCAAGAGGCCTTCATGTACGTCTCTTCTCAGGGACATCGGAGTGCCACACAATGTTTTCACGTAAAATCTTTCATGTATTAATCTCAAAAAGTAACATACACCAGCTCTATCTCACTATTGGGTATGTGCCCTTAACATTTCCGCCATGAAAAATCATTTTGGGGTCATTTTGGAAGGTTTTCTGGTGAGTCCGTAAAAATGGCGTAAAACGCGGACAAAATTGTTCACAGCTGTGACTTTTCAGTGATAAATGCTTCAAGGGGTCTTCCCCATGCTGTTGCCATGTCATTTGAGCACTCTTCTGAGACTTTTGTGACATTTTTAGGGTTTCTCCATGCTGCCGGGGGGTCATTTCACAAAAATACTCGGGTCTCCCATAGGATAACATTGGGCTCGTTGCTCGGGCCGAGTACACGAGTATCTTGGGAGGCTCGGCCCGAGCTTCGAGCACCCGAGCTTTTTAGTACTCGCTCATCACTAATGGAGTGTTTAACTGGCTAAATATTTGGAATATTATAGAATCTTAAGAGAAGGGGAAGAGCAAACACATAGCAGCAAGAAGATATCACTTACTGCTCTGTATCAGTGGCCATCAGCATGTCTGACAAGGAAGATGAGATGCCTCAAAGGCAGTAAGAAAAGATAATAGTAAGTACAGGAATCAAACTGTGCTGATATTTGGGAACTAAAGTAGCATTGTGGTTAAACAGGACTCACATCCAGTATATACTGCAGAGAGGGACATGCAGGGCCGCCATCAGGGCATTACTACTGTGACTGGTGTACCAGGCCCAGTGAAGAGAAGGGGTACCCGGGCAAGCCTGGGGTAATTACTTAGCTTTATGAAGCCTTGGCCCCCCTCTTCACTGAGCCCCAGCCACAGCCGCAGCAGAGAGGTCCAGCAGTCTCGCTTCAGCCATGACTGCACATGACTAAAGTGCATGCGAAGTCCTTAGATATATATATATATATATATATATATATATATATATATATATATATATATATATTCATACTGTATATCTAACACACATACATTTTTCCGAGAATGGTGGTTAGAGTGTGGAAGGGTTGAGGGGTGGAGGCAAAGCTGGGTTGGAGCCTGGGTGGAGTCTCAAGGGGGCCCAAATATTTTTATAAATATTAAATATTTGCCAGTATGGGGTCCTGAAATTTCTAGTGGCGGCCCTGGGGGCATGCTCACAAATACACAGAGGGTCATGCTCACAATTTTCAATCTTGGACCAAATTGGAAACTCAATATCATGGGTCTTGATAATGAATGCACTAAGAGGTTTTTTTTGTTAACCATAGAACACATATCTGGGGCCTTGCTAGTTTTCTATTGTAGACTTCTATGGTTGCGCGTTCTAGGGTTAAAAAATCTATAGCCAAAAATCATTACATGGAATAAATAATAAAATGAAAAAGAGTACATAGTACGCAAGATTGAATTTCTGATCTACTATTTTTTCTTGTCTGCAATATTGTATGTTAATATCCAAAATTATATTTAATATTACATTGTTCTGGCTCCAAAATTATAACTTACATTAGACTGAGACTGAAACTGCATGTTTATTGTAAGAAAAATACTTACATACAGTACATTAAAAAGCCCACACAGTGTTTTAATACAGAATATTACAGTCAATGGCCGTTGAAAATCTGAAAAGAGGATTACTAGGCTCAGATAGACATTATTTCTAAAATGCTATTCCTCCCGTGTTCAGCCTTACACAGGATTCACACTATAAAATATTAAAACACCCAGACCTTTTTGCAATAAGAGCATGCTTTATTAAATAAAAGGAGATCAAGAAATGAAATTACAGCAATGGATTTTGAAAACACTGTTGACACAAAGAATGAGACCACAGAAAACATTGAATATCTTAACAATACATACAATATTCAATTATTATTTTATGTTGTTGACTTTCTTTTTTATCTACAGAATAAAAGACAAACAAACTGGCCAAAACTACATGATATTTACACTGCATTTTCAACCTTTTCCTACAAGCCACCTGTCTGGTAATGTTACCTGTAATTACCAGATCAATATCACAGGATGTTGTCGTATTTCCCAGGGCTCTGTGTACAGATGGTGCTGCACTAGACAGCTGATGAGTGAATTAAAAATTGTACACTCACCAGCTTAAGCAGCTTAAGCTTGTTGCATATAGACAAATTTAAGTTTAAAGTAATAAAGTAATAAGAATAAACAAAGCAATAAGAATATTATAAGAAGAGAAAAAAATTATGGTAATTCTATATTCCCAAAAAATGTAATAAAAATATTGATTGCTGTTGTTATGGTTAATATTTTTGTTAACAATACCTTGCATTGCTTTATTATTTAAGCAATTTATATATATAAATATCTTTGATAATTTTGTATTTTTGTATTAGTTATATAATATGTTGTTATGGTTAATATTTTATACCTTGTGTAGGTTTATTATTTAAGCAATTTATATGTCTAAATATCTGATAATTTTCTATTTTTGCATTAGTTTGATAATATATTGTTATGGTTAATATTTTATATAATGCATTGCTTTATTATTTAAGCAATTTATAGATCTAAATATCTTTGATAATCTTATATTTTTGTATCAGTTTTATAATATATTGTTATGGTTCATATTTTATACTTGCATTGCTTTATTATTTAGGCAATTTAGAAGTCTAAATATCTTTGATAATTTAGTATTTTTGTATTAGTTTTATAATATATTGTTATGATTAATATTTTATACTTGCATTGCTTTATTATTTAGGCAATTTAGAAGTCTAAATATCTTTGACAATTTAGTATTTTTGTATTAGTTTTATAATATATTGTTATGGTTAATATTTTATACCTTGTGTTGCTTTATTATTTAAGCAATTTATATATCTAAGGGCGGCGTCACACGGTACGATCTATCGTGCGATCGCACGAGTGATCGCACCCGCCCCCATTGTTTGTGCGTCACGGGCAATTAGTTGCCCGTGGCGCACAAAGTCGTTAACCCCCTGTCACACATACTTACCTCCCGGATGATGTCGCTGTGGGCGGCAAACATCCTCTTCCTGAAGTTAGAGGGACGTTCGGCGTCACAGCGCCGTCACACAGCGGCCAGGCAATAGAAGCGGAGGGACGGACATGAGATGGACGTAACATCCCGCCCACCTCCTTCCTTCCGCATTGCCGATGAGACGCAGGTAAGCTGTGTTCGTCATTCCTGGGGTGTCACATGGAGCGATGTGTGCTGCCTCGGGAACGATGAACAACCAGAGCACAGAAGGAGGACCGACATTTTGAAAATGAATGACGTGTCAACAAGCAACGATAAGGTGAGTATTTTTGCTCGTTCACAGTCGTTCATTGCTGTCACACGCTACGATATGTCTAACGATGCCGGATGTGCGTAACGGAATCTGTGACCCCGACGACATATCGCCCGATATATCGTAGCGTGTGACGCGGCCCTAAGTATCTTTGATAATTTTGTATTTTTGTATTAGTTTTATAATATATTGTTATGGTTAATATTTTATACCTTGCGTTGCTTTATTATTTAAGAAATTTCTATATCTAAATATCTGATGTTTTTTTATTTTTGTATTAGTTTTACAATATGTTGTTATGGTTAATATTTTAGACCATGCGTTGGTATATTATTTAAGCAATTTATATGTTTAAATATCTGATAATTTTCTGTTTTTGTATTAGTTTTATAATATATTGTTATGCTTCATATTTTACACTTGCATTGCTTTATTATGTAAGCAATTTATATATCTAAATATCTTTGGAAATTTTGCATTTTTATATTAGTTTTATGATATATTTTTATGGTTAATATTTTATACCTTGCGTTGCTTTATTATTTAAGAAATTTCTATATCTAAATATCTGATGTTTTTTTATTTTTGTATTAGTTTTACAATATGTTGTTATGGTTAATATTTTAGACCTTGCGTTGGTTTATTATTTAAGCAAATTATATGTCTAAAGCGGGTTTTACATGCTACGATATATCTAACGAGATGTCGGCGGGGTCACGTCGTAAGTGACGCACATCCGGCATCGTTACTGATATCGTAGCGTGTGACAGCTATGAATGAGCAGAAATACTCACCTTCTCGTTCATCGTTGACATGTCGCTCATTTTATAAAAATCGAACGACCGGTTGTTCATTGTTCCTGACGCAGCACACATCGCTCCGTGTGACACCCCGGGAACGATGAACTGCAGCTTACCTGCGTCCCGCCGGCAATGCGGAAGGAAGGAGGTGGGCGGGATGTTTACGTCCCGCTGATAAGGCCTTAATTTAGGTTGATGCCATTCAGTCGTGCATCCCTTAAACTGTCTGCAGTCCAAATTATGAGTCACCCGTGGTAGCATGCATAACCACTCTCTATCACTCACACTAGAGACGTGCTCAGATATGAATAGAAAGTAAGACTCCTTTATTCCGGAAGTTTGTACAGATATATATAACCGGGCTTATTGGCTAGGTGCCAAGAATACGTAACACGTCTCCTATTGGATAAAGTAGAACAGCTTATTCTGTGATATACAATTTACTGTAATGTGCTTGGTTCCTCATTTATATTAAGCAATGTCAGCATGATTCACTCGTCACATGAATAGCCCAGACTGTCTGAGTTTTATGTCCAAATGCAGAACTAGGTGGGGTACACAGTCAAAAACAGCATCTTAAATCTTGTTCTTTATGGATATCTCCATATATTGTACCATCACCCATTCCCTGTAGACTGTGAGCCCTCGCGGGCAGGGTCCTCTCTCCTCCTATACCAGTCTGTCTTGTACTGTTAATGATTGTTGTACGTATACCCTCTTTCACTTGTAAAGCGCCATGGAATAAATGGCGCTATAATAATTAATAATAATAATAATAATAATAATAATAATTCTTATATACTCATAATAATTCATAATCTTGTCCATAACAGTCCCCCCTTTGGAGATAGCCAAAAAGTCTTTCCTTACTTTTCCAGGTCTATTGATCTGTCCTAATGCCGATGGTTACCTCACTCACATACGAGATACCCCATCCCTTGTGGATGAATCTTCCCACCCAACAGACTATGCATAGGAAGCCAGATCCTGACCGTATTCTCTAGATTGTCCTCATGGCTATGTTCCACTAGCTCACGTTATTCAGGAAGGGGGAACGTGGCAGTAGTCCTCTAATTGGCTAATATTTATCAGGGTTGGTTTCTCTCAGTCTCAAGCTCCTCAGTCCTCAGACGGTAATGGTGGGACATCATCAAAGGTGGGATGCACAGTCGTCTTCTGGTCCACATGCTTAGATATCATCGTCCTGGCACAAAGTATCGGGTAGAAGAGGGAAGACAGCCATCTCCTGGTCTCAGGCAGGTCCGACATCTCTTAGTTGTGGAATGCATGGATCTTCGTCCGAAAGAAAAAGAGTGAGAGAAGAGAGAGGAAAAGAGAGAGAAAGATTGAGAAGAGAGGAAGAGAGAGAAAGATTGAGAAAAGAGAGAGGAAAAGAGGAGAGAGAGAAAAAGAAAAGAGAGAAAAATCTAGATCTGGTTGGATCTGGAGGAGAAAACTCAAAAACGTGTATTAGGCAAATGTTTTAACAAACAAACAACAAGCTTAGTTGAAGTATCTGGGAGTACTTCTAAACAGGATTTCATAGGGTCTCCAGCTAGTGGTCCCTGCTGGGGTGTGTCTGACACTGAACAATTCAAGGGGAAGACTCTCATGCCCTTGCCTTCTACACTGCCCCATCCTCCCAACCTTCCCTTTATTCTGTGGCTGGTATGGGGTGTGTAGAGTCAGTTCTGTGTCTAAGGCCTGCCATATCTCTTTGGCTGGCAGTGAAAGCAGGTCACTAGCCACTTTCTATGGTCTCCGGGAGCCCACAGCTGCACCCTATCTCAGTCCTCTTCTTCTTCTGAGACTTGCTCTTGTAGGATCAGGACAATGTTTTCTCAAGACTTTCCATCTATCCTCTTTTCTTCACATCAGGGTCATTCAAAAAGCACAGATTGACTGACTATTTCTTTGGTGAGTGGTCTTGGGGCTTCTTTGGATGTTCGGTCAGTGAGGGCACTTCATACTGCTTCCCTTGACTCCTCCAATGTAGGCCTCAACCCTGCTCACCGCGACTCTGTCTGGCAATAGCAAAGCTTCCATCCGTTCTTCTATGGCCTCATGGCGGCGTACAGTTCCATTGGCAGTGATCAAGTCTCTTGCCTTCCATACAGAGTAGATGCTGGCTGCCATCTTGCAGGCTTCAGCGAGAGCACATAAATCTGCTTTTTCACAGACAGGCATGCGGGTAGCGACTGCTCTATCAGCACAGCGTCGTCTGCTACCAGCACCATACCCATGTGGAACCGTCTTCTTGATGCACATCTTGATCCATCCGCAAAGGGGTTAAGTCAGGGTCCAAAGGTGTATCAGTCACTGTATCGAATCCAGAGTTTCAGCTATGCCAGAGTCGACTACCTCTTCCACCAAGGTGTCAGAGGTGAGACACTCCCCCCTTGGAAGAGGGAGAAGTTCAGCAGGATTAAGGACCCCACACCGGGAGATGGTGACTTTGTCAGGGAGCAGTGATGTCATACGGGCACTGATCTTCAACTGGTGCTTTAGGTAGGTGTTCAATCTGGCTGAGTAGTGTTCAAAAGGCTGCTGTCCCTTAGATGTCCGGGGCTGCTGTCTTCCTCCATGGCAAACAGGTAGAATGACTTCTGGGCTGGAGATGACGTGATGATACTCTTCGGGTGACTGTGACTGTAACTCAGGTGACTATGACTGTAACTCAGGAGTTACCAGCTGTAGTTGTTTGCATATGGGCTCTCGGAGACCTGATACAAAGGACTATACCTAGGTTTGTAAGAAAGAGCAATGGGTGTAAGATTCTAAAAACCTAAGATCCCCTAAAACCCCGGGGAAAGAAAAGAGCACAAGAGGGTTTGGAAACTACCAAGCAGCACCCCCTGACTACATATACACAACTAGGAAAAAGCAGTGGAGCGTATCTACTCTACCTCTCCTGTGCTGACCCTGTAACTGGGGGCCCTGCACTCTCCCTCATCCCGACGGTAGACCTGATGGTGGTCAGGGTCGGGCCTCCAGCGTATCCCTCTCTCCTGTCAGACCCTGCAAACTAAGACACAAAGGATTACTGGGTGCTGCCAACATAAACCCTAATATATGTCAACTTCTGATGATCAATGTCCCCTTGGGACCACATGAACCTCCACCCTCTCTATCAGGGAACTCTTGTGCAAGATACCAGGTAGGATAACATACAAGTGAGAATATCTCAAACCAGGCTAAGCATCAACTGCCATAGGCAGAAAAATATTCACTGTCCACCAGGACTAATAGTGAGCAGTCTATATGGTCTACTAAACTGTATACTAGATACAGCAAAAACAAACATGCAAAAGTGAAGGGAAAAGTTTCCACAGGACTATCAGCAATAACCTCTGCTAAGGTTCATGAGTGGGAACACAATGGGGAACAACTGCATATATGACCAAAAATGGAGTGTGTGTTTCAGGTCCCTATATCCCCCCTCTGCAGTCCCTGCTATGTCAGCAATAAACAGAGCAGTGGCTGTGGCTGCTGAAACAAAAATGGGGAACTGGGTGTCGGCTGGACTAAAATGGCGTCAAAAGATGAACTATGTAGTGTCTGAGTTAAAACGTCCACTAAAGATAATTACCGATAAGAAACAGCCGCTAAAAGAGGAAGTAGGTGTTGGCCAAAAATGGCGTCTGAAGAGGCCTGGGAGGGAGTGACATGTATTGTGACATCTACATCCAGAAGGTATTCAATCTGTCACCGAAAATACAGATTATATAGGGAGTGGGACCCCTGGGCTGACCCTGTAACTAGGGACCCTGTGCTTGCCCTCATCTCGACGGTAGACCTGATGGTGGTCAGGGCCGAGCCTCCAGCGTATCCCTATCTTCTGTCAGACCCTGATAACTATCCCCATACCATACCCCACCCAGGGCTGGGCAAAACACTGAGTGACAGAAAGAAATCTACATTCAGAACAGGAAATAATGGGGTGGGCTTACATGGACACAGTGCTCCACAGACAGCCCACAAGTCCACCCTATATATCAGCTTATGTTTCTTATTTTCACAGACAGGTAAAATACACATAGTGTAGTTGCTAGATTCAGAATTACTCATCAATTCTCATCTAATCTCCCCCCCCCTTGGGAGAATTCTCCATTTCAACATACGTACAGTTAGGTCCAGAAATATTTGGACAGTGACACAATTTTCGCGAGTTGGGCTCTCCATGCCACCACATTGGATTTGAAATGAAACCTCTACAACAGAATTCAAGTGCAGATTGTAACGTTTAATTTGAAGGTTTGAACAAAAATATCTGATAGAAATTGTAGGAATTGTACACATTTCTTTACAAACACTCCACATTTTAGGAGGTCAAAAGTAATTGGACAAATATACCAAACCCAAACAAAATACTTTTATTTTCAATATTTTGTTGCGAATCCTTTGGAGGCAATCACTGCCTTAAGTCTGGAACCCATGGACATCACCAAACGCTGGGTGACCTCCTTCTTAATGCTTTGCCAGGCCTTTACAGCCGCAGCCTTCAGGTCTTGCTTGTTTGTGGGTCTTTCCGTCTTAAGTCTGGATTTGAGCAAGTGAAATGCATGCTCAATTGGGTTAAGATCTGGTGATTGACTTGGCCATTGCAGAATGTTCCACTTTTTTGCACTCATGAACTCCTGGGTAGCTTTGGCTGTATGCTTGGGGTCATTGTCCATCTGTACTATGAAGCGCCGTCCGATCAACTTTGCGGCATTTGGCTGAATCTGGGCTGAAAGTATATCCCGGTACACTTCAGAATTCATCCGGCTACTGTTGTCTGCTGTTATGTCATCAATAAACACAAGTGACCCAGTGCCATTGAAAGCCATGCATGCCCATGCCATCACGTTGCCTCCACCATGTTTTACAGAGGATGTGGTGTGCCTTGGATCATGTGCCGTTCCCTTTCTTCTCCAAACTTTTTTCTTCCCATCATTCTGGTACAAGTTGATCTTTGTCTCATCTGTCCATAGAATACTTTTCCAGAACTGAGCTGGCTTCATGAGGTGTTTTTCAGCAAATTTAACTCTGGCCTGTCTATTTTTGGAATTGATGAATGGTTTGCATCTAGATGTGAACCCTTTGTATTTACTTTCATGGAGTCTTCTCTTTACTGTTGACTTAGAGACAGATACACCTACTTCACTGAGCGTGTTCTGGACTTCAGTTGATGTTGTGAACGGGTTCTTCTTCACCAATGAAAGTATGCGGCGATCATCCACCACTGTTGTCATCCGTGGACGCCCAGGCCTTTTTGAGTTCTCAAGCTCACCAGTCAATTCCTTTTTTCTCAGAATGTACCCGACTGTTGATTTTGCTACTCCAAGCATGTCTGCTATCTCTCTGATGGATTTTTTCTTTTTTTTCAGCCTCAGGATGTTCTGCTTCACCTCAATTGAGAGTTCCTTAGACCGCATGTTGTCTGGTCACAGCAACAGCTTCCAAATGCAAAACCACACACCTGTAATCAACCCCAGACCTTTTAACTACTTCACTGATTACAAGTTAATGAGGGAGACGCCTTCAGAGTTAATTGAAGCCCTTAGAGTCCCTTGTCCAATTACTTTTGGTCCCTTGAAAAAGAGGAGGCTATGCATTACAGAGCTATGATTCATAAACCCTTTCTCCGATTTGGATGTGAAAACTCTCATATTGCAGCTGGGAGTGTGCACTTTCAGCCCATATTATATATATAATTGAGTTTCTGAACATGTTTTTGTAAACAGCTAAAATAACAAAACTTGTGTCACTGTCCATATATTTCTGGACCTAACTGTACATTCACAGGACACTGAAATAGAAACTAACACTTCCCTTTTTTTTCCAATTTCAACCCTACGGTGTTATACACCAAAAACTGCGTACATTATACATAAAACATCTTCCAGTGTCACTTGGGTGATAAGATACATGCACCCTCACTGTAAATCCGCAAACCTGGCTCCATTACTGGCCAGAAAGAATCCCCAGCTTTAATTTGGGTGAAAACATCTTCCAGGAAAAACTATATATGAGATATTATGTCAGGGAGAGAATTCACGAAATACATACACCTCCATGAGAACGGTCTATCGACTACTCAATAATTCCGATTAAGACCAACGTTTAGGGGTCTTCCCCAATGTATTCAATTCTAGGTAAGAATACATTGACATCCACTAAAACAAGACCAGTGAGTATGCATACAACGTTCAACTCACTGCTTAGCAGGAAAACCGTACCAGGTAACAGTCTAACAGTCAGGGCTCTTTCACCCACTTTTTCCTTAACACTGCACCTGTACATAGACAACCCCCCCTTTCAAATCTTATATCCCCGAAGATCAGGTCCAAGGTATCAAACATCAATTATTGATGACACGTCACTCATAGGTGTATATATCTTAGTGTTCCTTCACAAGGACTGCAGCCTCTTGAGGCTTCCATGTCACATATTTAGGGCGTTTTTGTCTGGGACTATCGGAATAATGGTGCGATGCCATGTGTGGCCTGACATCCTCAAATAAGGACAGCACCTGTGGTTTACCTCTACTAGGGACAGTGTTGGTGGTGGGGTGGATCATTGTTAAATCATTGTCATCTTCCTGACCCCCTCTCGGTGTCTTCTGTTCCTCCAGCAACAAATAGGCCAGTGGCCTTGGGACTGAAGATGGCTGGAAACTAGGTGCGGCCCAACCTGAAATGACGTCTGGGCAGGCTAGGGAGGGCGTTTGGTGGGCAGAGGGACAAACTACACAAGTCCAACCCTCTGGGGACGACATATAAGGAGGGGGGCATTGTTTCATCTTCCTGAGGTGCCATTTTCTGATCTGGTGCAATATAGAAATATCTACTATCTCCATCCCATTCCTCTTTCCATGCCAATTTTCTAACATCTTTTGACGTTCTATACCATGCCTCAGCATCCATAAGGAGATCTTTACCTTTCAAAATCCCTCGCTTATTTAACAAAACATCTTTCCATTCTTGCTCCTCTCATCTCCCTCGTGATACTGATCCCTGAAGGAGCGACTTCATATTTTTAATATACTTTTTACCTTTTTGCTCGCTTACTAATTCATCTGCCGTTAACTTGACAGGTGTGGACTGATTAGACCCCATGCTTAAAGGGTACACGACCTAAAACTAACACGTCAACCTGGATGTCTGGTCTGTGCCATAGTGCACTTTCTCTCCTGGACCAGCAACTATACACATCCACAGAATACACAGAATTTCTACCTCAGTCCACAAACCACAACACAAACGGGTTGTCCTACCAGGAAGAAGTGTCACGTGGGTGATAGAACCTAAATTCACCCTCACTATCTCTTACTTCATGTACTAGTAACCTCTGTTCACACTATATACACTTTCTTTGAACGGTCCGTCCAGAACATCAATAATACTGCTTAAAACCAAAGTCAAGGGATTCTGCCAATGTTCCTCCTACCTAGGATCGCGGAGAACACATCAAATTCCACCAGATACAGTCAGGGTCTCACCATGACACTGCACCGGCCAAAACCAATCCCCCTATCGTCTCCTCTCCCTGGAAGATGCACCAGGATACAGTCAGGGTCTCACCATGACATTGTACCTGCCCTTTAGGTTTATCAATTACGGACTGTCGACCGGACACGTCACACACCAGTGTATACACTATATACATAAACAGTATAAACAGCATACTTTTCCAAGTTTCTCATTCACTCAAAGAAGAAACAGCTTCAATATATCAAAGTACATTGTCGTGACACTACTTCCTCTTTTTCCGTGAACCAGTAAGTACGAACAAAGCACATAGAACTTCCTCTTTTTCAGGCAGCCAGCAAGTACTCCGCTTGCTGCAAATAAACAGACATTTCAACAGGTAAACACAAGTAAACACAATGATATAACAATAAGGACACTATATACACCATCCAGGTGGCTGATCTCACCTGCAGATATAACCATATATATCCATATATCCAGCGTATATAACAACTTCCTCATTTTCCCCTGCAGTTAAGTCAGAGAAAAATAACATAGAACTTCTGCTTTTCTCCAAAGAGCAGACAAAACCTCAAACCACATTACATTTCATGTGAATTACAATTACATTACATTACCTTTATACAGACAGCTTAAGGTGAACCTGACCACCTTGGTGTGGGATCTCTTAGGACGGCTTATCTCATGCGAGATGGCGGTCATTAGGTGTCTAGACTGGGACAGCCCAACCCCCCATTCCAAATGCAAGTACACGCATGAGGATTGCAAGGTGAGATCATACAAATGTTCTCACCTGCAGCTGGAGTGCACATATCCACCTCTTGCGTAGTTGCCTTTCGACTGAAGGTGTCAGCACGGCCGTCCGCCATCCAGAGCTCTGTCCTAAGGTTCGTTGAGCGCCAAATGATAAGGCCTTAATTTAGGTTGATGCCATTCAGTCGTGCATCCCTCTTAAACTGTCTGCAATCCAAATTACGAGTCACCCGTGGTAGCATGCATAGCCACTCTCTATCACTCACACTAGAGACGTGCTCAGATATGAATAGAAAGTAAGACTCCTTTATTCCGGAAGTTTGTACAGATATATATAACCGGGCTTATTGGCTAGGTGCCAAGAATACGTAACACGTCTCCTATTGGATAAAGTAGAACAGCTTATTCTGTGATACACAATTTACTGTAATGTGCTTGGTTCCTCATTTATATTAAGCAATGTCAGCATGATTCACTCGTCACATGAATAGCCCAGACTGTCTGAGTTTTATGTCCAAATGCAGAACTAGGTGGGGTACACAGTCTGAAACAGCATCTTAAATCTTGTTCTTTATGGATATCTTCATATAATTCTTATATACTCATAATAATTCATAATCTTGTCCATAACACCGCTCATCTCTGCCCCTCCGCTTCTATTCGGCGGCCGCTGTGTGACGTCGCTGTAACGTCCCTCCCCCTTTAGGATGTGGATGTTCACCGCCCACAGCGAGGTCGTTTGGAAGGTAAGTACGTGTGACGGGGGTTACAGCATTGTGCGACACGGGCAAGAAATTGCCCATGCCATACAAACGATGGGGGCGGGTGCGATCGCAAATGCGATCGCACGATTAATTGTAACGTGTAAAGCAGCCTTAAATATCTGATAAGTTTCTATTTTTGTATTAGTTTTATAATATATTGTTATGGTTCATATTATATACTTGCATTGCTTTATTATGTAAGCAATTTATATATCTAAAAATCTTTGATAATTTTGTATTTTTGTATTGGCTATATAAGTGTTGCGTAAAAGCAATAAAAGTGTTGTCTCTGGTGAAGATGTCTTTGTCTAAAGCTTGTCTTTGTTGCTGAAGGTATAGAAAATGGGACAGAACTAGCTGAAGAAATTCAGCATGATTCATAATTTATGATTTTGTTATTTCCAACTTACCTATTATTTTTAGGTAATGTACTAAGCCATATCTTTTTCCTTTTGAGGTTGTAATAAATGGGTGTTTGGGCATCTGTGATTTCAGACAAGCCTGGTGCACTGATAGATACTGACTGTGTGCTCTTGTGTCCGATGCATCTCTATCAATTGGACCAAATTGGCAAATCTGGATACTCCTTGTTAGAGATGAGCGAACCGGTCGCGGTTCGGCTCGAGGTCGGTTCGCCGAACGGAGCTCCCGTTCGAGTTCGGTTCATCGAACGTTCGACGAACCGAACTCGAACCAATAGGCTATAATGGGAGGCAATCACAAACACATAATGCATTATAAATGTACACATACAGTTAATAAACATTGCCTTAACACTTACCGGTCCCCGCGATCCCTCCTGCACTCTGTCTCCTGCCGCTATTCCATCCGATGATCGCTGAATCTGTGGCACCCTGGACAAGCCAGGGGCCACAGGTAACAACACACACACACCCCCCACCCCCAGCAGTTTCACAGCAGACATCCCCAGTGAAACTTGATTCCTTTCCTCGGGCTCAGACTGACACACCAGGTGGGCGGAGTCAGGAGATGGAGACACCCACCCAGGAGTTAGCTGGCCTGAGGCAGGAAACAAGCCCAGTCAAGTTCAGGCGGAGGAGGAGAGAAGAGGTCTGCAGAGAGGCAAACGCAGACTGGGGCCTAGGATTGGAGCCTAGGGCCCTCGTGCAGCAGAAAGTCAGACAGACGGTAGTGGCCGTCTGCAGGGAGCCGGGGAGACAGTTGGTGGAACCGTAGGTAGCCGGGGCTGGGTGGTGGCCCACCGGTACTGAATCGGGGAGCCAGCTGGAAGCCGGAGCGCAGGAGGAGTGTACGGAAGGTGCAGGAAAGGACTTACACCACCAAACTGGGTCAGGGGAAAACACCGCAGCGTCTGTGGGACCCGTCCATCCAGCAGAGTGTTTTACTAAGAACTGTGTCCTGATTTCTGGCTGAGTGGGTACCACCGTGCCGTGCGGCACAGCACTGCCCCTGCGACCCTGCACCTCACCAGGCCCCGCACCCGGCCTGCCATCCACCCCTACCCCATCACCGGGCCCCGGGACAACCAACCCCTACCCACGGAGGGGAGAACTAACAACTCTGCTGCTCCCTGTCACCGCTCCCGGGATCCCCATACAGAGCAGCGGTGGTGTCCACACAATCACCACAACCGTGGGTGGCGTCACGGACAATCTCCCTTACCAAATCCCCTTTTACTGTGGAGCCTGGGATCACAGACCGGGTCACGCCACCGTGATACCCACAGAAGTGACCCCGTGGCCCGCATCTGAGTACCCCTGGTCCCCGGGCGACACAAATCCTCCCGGTGACCGGCACTGCCAGCAGAGATGCAGGACCTATCGTGACGTCAAAATAGCCATGTGACCAGTCACGTGGCTATTATCTCATTGGCTACAGACTGGTCTCATGACTATGACGCGTCATGTAGGACCTGCGAGTGCATCTCTCCGGTACACGGTGCACATTTGTGTATCGCCTTGTACCGGCGACATGCTCTAGCACACGGTCGACTCCCCGTTCCGTTAGGGACCGGCTGACGCAGCCGGTCATTAACAGAGATCACCGTTGCCATAGCAACGCAGTTAGCGGTGATGTCACCGCTAACCACAGCTCCGGGAGCACCGTTGCTATGGTAACGCGTCTGTCAGCGTTACCGCTGTTACCGCTAGCAGCACTGATCACTCACGGAGTGAAGGCTGCACGCTGCTTCTCGTGCAGCTTTCACGGAGTGAATGCTCCACGGGAAGCAGCGTCTTCCCCCATGCAGCAGTGATGTAGCAGAGCTGCATTTGTTGAACGAGAAAGACAGAAGAGCAGGATCGTGGAGCGCTGACAGGGGGTAATAAAAATGGAGTCTCTAATGTGTCTGTGTATTTATTTCTATTAAAGTATTTTTTCTCTGTGTGGTGTCTTTTTTTAACCCTTTATTGGAGATTCTTAATGGCCGGGTCAAACGTGCCTGACATTAAGAATCTCTGGCTTAATACTGGCTAGTAAAACAAAGCCAGTATTAACTCATGATTACCCAACAAGCCACCCGGCTCCAGGGCTGTTGGAAGAGTTGCATACAGTGCCAGATGATGGCGCTTCTATGAGAGCGCCATTTTCTGGGACGGCTGCGGACTGAAATTCGCAGCAGAGGCGCCCAGAAACCTCGGACTAACCTGTGCTGCGGATTCCAATCCCCAGCTGCCTAGTTGTACCTGGCTGGACACAAAAATGGGGCGAACCCCACGTCATTTGTTTTTTAATTATTTCATGAAATAAGTGAAATAATTAAAAAAAACGGGCATCCCTATAGGCAACTGGGGGTTGGAGGCAGCCCGTGGCTGCCTGCTGTACCTGGCTAGCATACAAAAATATGGCGAAGCCCACATCATTTTTTTGGTGGGCAAAAAACTTCTGCATACAGTCCTGGATGGAGTATGCTGAGCCTTGTAGTTCTGCAGCTGCTGTCTGCTCTTCTCCATACAGACAGACAGCAGCTGCAGAACTACAAGGCTCAGCATACTCCATCCAGGACTGTATGCAGAAGTTTTTTGCACCCTGAAAAAATTATGTGGGCTTTGCCATATTTTTGTATGCTAGCCAGGTACAGCAGGCAGGTACGGCTGCCCCCAACCCCCAGTTGCCTATTTGTACCCGGCTGGGAACCAAAAATAAAGGGAAGCCCTTTTTTATTATTTCATGAATTTCATTAAATAATTAGAAAACAAATGACGTAGGCTTCGCCCCATTTTTGTGTCCAGCCAGGTACAACTAGGCAGCTGGGGATTGGAATCCGCAGCACAGGTTGGCCTGAACTTTCTGGGCCCCACTGCTGCAAATTGCAGTCTGCAGCCGCCTCAGAAAATGGCATTTTCATAGAAGCGCCATCTTCTGGCGCTGTATCCAACTCTTCCAGCACCTGCCTGCTATACCTGGCTAGCATACAAAAATATGGCGAAGCTCACGTCCTTTTTTTGTAGTTTTTTGGCAAAAAAAATAAAAAATGCTTCCCTGGATTTTCCATTGCCAGTGAAGGTAACACCAAGCAGTGGGGGTTAGCAGCCAGTAGCTGATTGGATTACCCTTAGCTAGCAGTATAACAAATGCAGCGGGAGCCCATATATATTTTTTTTAATTATTTATTTAAATAACGAAAAACAAAATGGGCTTCCCTGTATTTTGATTGCTGGACATCACAGTGCTGTAAAAATAAATCTTTAAAAAAATTACGTAGCGCTCCGCGGTATTTTTGATTCTCAGCGCAGATAAAGCAGACAGCTATGGGTTGCCACCCCCATCTGCCTGCCGTTACCTTGGTTGGCAATCAAAATACAGGGAAGCCCATTAATTTTTTCTATTTAAAAAATAGTTAAAAAAAAAATGACGTTGGGTCCCCCCATTTTTGATAGCCAGCTAGGGTAAAGCAGACGGCTGTAGCCTGAAAACCACAGCTGGCAGCTTTACCGTGGTTGGGGATCCAATGTGGAGGTCCTCTCAGGCTCTTTTTTATAATTATTTTATAAATATTAATAATTACACAATAAAAGTAGGGTCCCCCCCAAATTGGATCACCAGCCAAGGTAAAGCGGACAGCTGTGGTCTGGTATTCTCAGGGTGGGAAGGTCCATAGTTATTGGGCCTTCACAGCCTAAAAATAACAGGCCGCAGGCACCCCAGACGTGGCGCATCCACTAGATGCGCCAATCCTGGCACTTCACCCCAGCTCATCCCGTGCCCTGGTGCAGTGGCAAACGGGGTAATAAATCGGGTTGATACTAGCTGTAAAGTCACCTGAGATCAAGCCCAGCAGTTTGTGATGTCATGGCATCTATTAGATACCCAACATCATAAACTGTCAGTACTAACAAAAAAAAAAATCGACAAAAGAAATTTATTTGAAAAAACAGTCCCCAAAACATTTCCTCTTTCACCAATTTATTGTAAGAAAATAAATAAAGGGGTCCCACGACGACTCTGGACCGTCTAGAATATGGGGGGGAGACACTCAGGGAACGTATCCCCCATTTTCTAGGAGTGCGGACCCTTCATGTGAGGAGTGTGGGTGCAATGAATCTGCACTCACTCTCCCCGGGTCCACAGCAGCAGAGTCCATGTCGTAATGGTTGCTACCAAAGCTGCAATGCCCTGCTCATGAGGTAAGGGCATGCCTAATCAGGAGAACTACTGTAGAGGAAGCTCTGCTCACTGGTATATAGGTGCTCAGAGGTAATAATAGATAAAATTAGTGAGTAACCTCGGCACTCTAAATCTCCCAGACTAAGTCAGTAAGTTACAACGGATAGTAATGCAAAATCACTCCTTATTGGTCCGTATTAAGAAAAAAAAATGTTTCATAAGCATATATGTTTTTGTCCAAAACAAGTTACAAATGACGTTTCAGCCTGAGCCTTCGTCAGATTTGACTTATCTGCATGTAATCATGAAAAATGACAATAATTAGTATCACATAAGAGTGAGAGAACAATAACATAAACTCGAACAATGTAGAGGTACAATTGGGATGCAGCAAAAAAATTGCAACACAGCAAGAAATGAAACACATGATACAAATGTCATAATACAGTACAAGGACAATATAGTAATGACAATTATGGGGTCAGAGTAGGCTTAGACAGCTCTGGTACGAAAGAGATGCCAATCATAAAGTAACATGTGCAGTAGGTGTAGAGCTACACTATGCATGGCAGAGCTAATGGGTAGACCGACCATAGAAAAAGAACAGAGAAAAAGTGGAGAAAAAATGGAGAAAAAGTGGAGAAAAAGTGGAGAAGAAGTGGAGAAGAAGAGGAGAAAAAGTGGAGAAAATGTGGAGAAAAAGTGGAGAAAAAGTGGAGAAAAAATTGAGAAAAAGTGGAGAAAAAGTGGAGAAGAAGTGGAGAAGAAGTGGAGAAGAAGTGGAGAAAAAGTGGAGAAAAAGTGGAGAAAAAGTGGAGAAAAAATGGAGAAAAAGTGGAGAAAAAGTGGAGAAAAAATGGAGAAAAAGTGGAGAAAAAGTGGAGAAAAAATGGAGAAAAAGTGGAGAAAAAGTGGAGAAGAAGTGGAGAAAAAGTGGAGAAAAAATGGAGAAAAAGTGGAGAAAAAGTGGAGAATAAGTGGAGAAAAAATGGAGAAAAAGTGGAGAGAAAGTGGAGAAGTGGAGAAGAAGTGGAGAAGAAGTGTTTGTTCATGCCAGATGGGAGATAAATAATTTTTTACCGGCGCTGTCATTTACTGTAACGTGATCATCGGTGTACGGCGTATACCTGTGATCACGTGAGCGGGGACCGGAAAAACCGTCCTGAATCATGATCTCCAGGGTCTCAGCTAGCCCTGAAACCCCGGAGATTTTCTGATGCTGGGGGGCGCTATTCACTTATTTCTGCCTGCTGTTTTTAAACGGCAGATCAGAATAAGGCTACATTAACACGACCGATCCATTTTTGCGGTCTGCAAAAAACAGTCCGTTTTTTTTCACGGGTGCATCCGTCTGGCATCCGTTTCCGTTCCGTAGACGGTCCGTATGTCATCTGTTTGTCATCCGTGTGCCTTCCGGTTTTTTTGTGTACTGCAAAAAAACTGAAGGAGGGTAAATGCATAAATTTACCCAGGATCCATAGCTTCATCCTACATGAGGCGGTCATATGTTCACTCCAGTGCCATTTTCTACTGCTTTTCACAGCGTAGAGCACTCTGGTGATTTTCTTGTGCTTGTGCACTTCATATCAGTCTTTTCTGTCATTATAATGGCAGAAAGACACATAATGTCCCACTCGCCTGCATTTTGTAATTTTGCACCCTTTGGTGCCTTTCATGTGGCACTAAGGGGTGCTTAGCTTTGTATTTAGCCAAAAAAATGAAAAAAAAAATGACATAGGGTTCCCCCTAGTTTTGTAGCCAGCTAGGGTAAAGCAGACGGCTGTAGCCTGCAGACCACAGCTGGCAACCTCACCTTGGCTGGTAATCCAAAACTGAGAGCACCCCACGCTGTTATTTTAAATTAAATAAATAATTTAAAAAAAAAAACACGTAGGGGTCCCCCCAAAATTGGATCACCAGCCAGGGTAAAGCAGACAGCTGGGGTCTGATATTCTCAGACTAGGGAGGTCCATGGTTATTGGACTCTCCCCAGCCTAAAAATAGCAGGCCGCAGCCGCCCCAGAAGTGGCGCATCCATTAGATGCGCCAATCCTGGTGCTTCGCCCCAGCTCATCCCGCGCCCTGGTGCGGTGGCAAACGGGGTAATATATGGGGTTAATACCAGATGTGTAATGTCACCTGGCATCAAGCCCTGGGGTTGGTGAGGTCAGGCGTCTATCAGATACCCGACATCACCAACCCAGTCAGTAATAAAAAAAAATAGACGACAAACAAATTTTTTTTTGAAAAACACTCCCCAAAACATTCCCTCTTTAACCAATTTATTAGAAAGAAAAACAAATCCAGGTCTGGTGTAATCCAAGGGGTTGCCATGACGATCCACACTGTCCCAGTCAATGAAGACCAGAATGTTCCCCATTGGCTGGGAGAGCAATGCAGTGACCTGAGCTAACATCAA
The DNA here is from genome assembly GCF_048569485.1 of Anomaloglossus baeobatrachus. Taxonomy (NCBI): domain Eukaryota; kingdom Metazoa; phylum Chordata; class Amphibia; order Anura; family Aromobatidae; genus Anomaloglossus; species Anomaloglossus baeobatrachus. Next base: position 117,020,708 of record NC_134354.1, on the reverse strand, counting down.
TAGGTCAGCCCAGGTCACTGCAGGGGATGACAAATGCTGCTGTCAGCGAGGTACATCACCTGCGCTGATCTCCAGCACACTGACAGCACCTGTCACTGAGTTCAATGACCGCCGCCTTCACAGCCAAGTATCGCGAGAGGCCCGTGACGTCGCCGCTAGTCAGTCTCGGGTCGGAAGCGAGAGAAGGTGATGTGACAAGCGGCGGCTATGGAGGACAGTGACAGCGCTGAGGTCGGGATGGCGGGACTTCATTACCGCAGGTAAGCCGAGCAGGGCCATGTGTGCAGAGTGTGTGTGTGTGTGTGTGTGTGTGTGTGTGTGTGTGTACGTGTGTACATGCCGCGGGCAGGAGGGGGCGGAGCGAGCTGAGCGGGGAAGTGTGGGCTTCCTGCACGTAACTAGGATAAACATCGGGTTACTAACCAAAGCGCTTTGGTTGGATACCCGATGTTTATCTTGGTTACCAGCTTGTGGCAGGCTGCCAGCGATGGCTCCTGCACACTGTAGCTGTAAAAAGCCCTGCTTTTTGCTGCTAGAACCGTTCTCGAACGTATCTAGAACTATCGAATTTTAGCAAAAAAGCTCGAGTTCTAGTTCGATCTAGAACAGCCCCAAAATCACTCAAACCGCGAACTGGAGAACCGCGAACCGCGCTCAACTCTACTCCTTGTATCTCACCCCAAAATTAGTTCTCCCAGGAAAGGGGTTTCCACAACACTGTCTATACAGGCCAAGATGTCTAAAGTGACTAGAATGCAACTAGGGATCAGCAGCTACATAAATTATGCAACCATCATAAGGCAAGATGATCCATACACCCAATGAAGATGCTAAAGTGCAAGGCAAACAGAAAGGAGATAGAAAACACAGGATAGCATGGAAGAAGAAGGTAAAAATGCAATAAAGCATATACTGAGTGATAATACGGTTGGCACAAGGGTTATGACAAGGTGGAAGTAGCAGTGCTGCATTTGTATGAAGCAAGATGAGCTCACATCAGGTGGAGTTCTAAAGTATGTCTCAGGAAGCCACAGTATGGCACTATCCCCTGGTCACAAAATGCTGTAGTGTCATCCTACTGTTGAGATGCACTGGAGGGGAATGGTTAGATAACTATCTCCAGCATTGGAATATCACAAACATAATATGGGCTGGTTGAGTAACCAAAAAAAATATACAGAGGCTCTTTAGCTGTCCAAACCTCTTGAATTTTCAGTGGCTATAGGCTGCTTTTAGTGTGAAAAGACTGAATTGTGGAAGAACTGCTGTACAGTTGTGATGTGCCAGTAGCATTTCATATAAGGCACTGACAGAAACCACTGCAGTTATATAGACACATAATCTTGCTGTCTAATCAGCATCTTGATATGTCACACTTGTCACACAAATGTAGACAAGTTTGTGAACAATATTTGAGATAAAAAGGCCTGTTGTGTACATAGAAATATTCAGCTCGTGCAAAATGAGAGCAAAAATGAAAGTGTGTTTATATTTTTGTTCAGGATAGATAAATAGATAGATAGGTGGATAAATAGATAGATAGATTAGAAATTAGTTTTTGAAACTCAAAAATTTGCACCATTGTAAAAAAATTGGGCAAACATTTTATTTATATATTTTAAAATTTAGACACCCATTAATAGTGAACACACAAAGGGCATAGATGATGAAGGGGAGGAGCTAAATATATGGGGTCCCTATAGCACCCTATGGGACCTTGCTCCTACCTACCAACGGAGGGTTTGACGCCGTAACTGTTTTGGGCGCCCCCATTCCACGTCGGCTCACCCTCGTTGCCCTGGATAGTTAGTGAATTAAAATAGTAATTACACTACGGATGGCCATACAATAGTACTAGAATGTATTAAGTACAAAGTGCACATGTAATCACACTGTCTGATAGATAACAGCTTCCTATCAGGAAAACCAGGACAAAAAAACACAAATATTAAGCCCCAGTATAGGCAGGCTTCTGCAGAAAAATTAGTCCATAGTACATGATCCAGTACAAATTAATACATAGTACATAATACACAATCTATATTAACATAATGGAGGAGCACATTAACATAATGGAAAATTCAGTCCCATCTGTCAGTTTTTCCTCCCCTGTCCCAGTGTGATATAGTATGGTATGGCAATCACACATGGATAAACCTTTACACAATCATAATTGCACAGATTTGCACTGCATAAACCGATGCTGATACATGTAATGGAATGCCTCAGGGCAATCATGCAGATGATTCTTATAGAGCAGAAAAAAGGGGTATAGATAACCCCACAGGGAAGAAAAGAATGGTTACTTCCCTTTTAGCAGCATGCTCTGTATCGCCTCTACGCGTTTCCCCTTTCCATGATATAAGGATCTTCAGGAGGCTGGAGGATTGCAGTTATCAGATGTGAATGTAGGAGTAATCCATGTGTGATTGCCATACCATACTATATCACACTGGGACAGGGGAGGAAAAACTGACAGATGGAACTGAATTTTCCATTATGTTAATGTGTACCAGCCTCTTCTCTCTAAACACAAAAGGTCTGTCATTGATTGTTCGGAAGTCTGTTATCACTATATTTACATATAGAACTAACAGTTCCTTTGAAGAATCACATGGTTCAGGAAGGTGAGACCAATAATTATGAGAACATCTCTTTAAACTGCTGATAATGGGGGCCACAGGGAATTATGATTTTACTTGGTTAAGAACAAGTCAGGAACTGAAAGGGATGAGAAGGATATGAAAAATTCACTGCTGTATAAAAATTACAAGTAGAGAGAAGAAAGAGGCTGGTATCTAATATGTTAACTCAACAGCCTATAATGTAGCTACTGCACATACTCAGCTAATATCTGGTGGTTAATCTCCTTGGTAATAACAGCAGTTATAAAAATCAAGTCAACTGCAAACTTGTTTGATGTCACATTGTACTAAGGGAGACGCTGAAGCTACTAACAGTGTAGCTTCAGAATGCAGTTAACAGGCAAACTACCAGACGGCAGTAGAGTAGTCAGTAAACCAGGTCAGCAGCAGGAGGTCTCATTGTCAGGGGATAGCCGGGAAGTCATGTATGCAACAGAGGGAAGTAACGTAGCTGAAGTAAGGAATGAGGATAAAGGTCAGATGCCGAAAATCCCAAGTACAAACAAGGGAGGAGATCAAACAGGTCAGGACCGGGATAAGACAGACAGGGAAGGGTAGTCAGCGACTGAGACAGACGGATGAACGAGGAGAGTACGGGTCAGAACAAGGTAGTGAGGATACAGGACAGATCAGGTAACTCACCAGAGCCAGTAAAACATGCTGCAGAACAAAAACTATCACTGGCACTGAATCGGAGGTGCAGTACCAGGATTTAGTGTCCTGGAAACCAGAGTGAGGCAGGAAGTAGTTAACCCCTTACATGACCAAGCCGGAGCTGGGTGAGATCATCAAACCACAGCGGCCGATACTGACCTGGATCATGACATCTAGTTTCATGTTGTCTAACTAAAACAATTTAACAATATGAGAAGAGTGCTTTTAATGACTAGTTTTTAACAATGCATCTATTTTTAAATAAAAAATCATCATTCCTTTCCAAATTAAACTAGTAAAATAGGCTAGAGCTCAAATCACACGGACATTTATATGTATTCCATCATAATTTATATCATCAAATATGTGTTGAAAACGTAAAAATCTAATAGAATTTTGATTCTTGCAAGGATAACAATTTCATGGAGGTTTGCTCACTCTCCCCTACCAATCATTTTTGATAATATCAACTATATGAATGAGCACATTTAATTAGCAAATGTAATTTTACCTTGGCATGCTGTATTTTCGTGGCAATTATGGATAAATGTGTTTTGATCATACACAACGAAAATTTTTAATGTACCTGTGCTTTTATAAATGAATACTATTTAATCAATGTTCTGTCCTTAATACTTTAATAAAGCAATTACAATTTAAACTAAAACAATTACGGAAAAGTTAGGCTGATTAATCTTTATGACACTACCTTTTACAGTAAAATTGCTGAAATAGAACAAAATGCTATAAAAAATATACAGAATTAACCAATGAGTTGTAAATATTAATAGGAAGTGATTGAAATGTCCACAATAGAAAGGCAGAAAGTGTATTTGTTTAATGAAAGAGGAGATCAGGAATGGGCCACTGTGATTTGTGGTCTCCATTTACTTCTGTTGCCAGTAAACTCTAGTAATCAATAATATGACGGGAAGAAAACAATACAGTATATCTGCAGTGCAAAACAAATACAAACAAATTAAAGAAATAGAGAACCATTTTCTCAGAATTTTATAACAGCACTAATTAAATACAAATAAATTATTAAGGGGCTTCCTGCTTTCATACTTGTTGGGTTCATAGGCTTGTGCTAACTAGATATATCAAAATCAGTGTTACTCATTTTCCTCTTCTGCATGACTGCTCTGTTGAATGTTTACTGGCTACATTGGTAACATCACAACTACAGAATGTGTGACCACTGCAGCCAATCACTGTGCTCAGTCATGCTGTCCACATTGGCCAAGATATTGAGTGCTGTGAGTTGCTGCAGTAGTATCATACTCATTAGCCTTGAAACACTGGTTGAAGCCTGCAAACAATTACAGGACGACTACCGTCTCTGCAGGGGAAGTTGAGTATTGCTTAGTTTTTTCTTTATTGGTAAAACAACCTTTTTGTTTTGAAAACAATTGGAAGCAGAAAACCCCTTTAGACACTTTAAGGCCTGAAACACGTGCGTGTCTTGCGGTCCCTTTTTCGGGTCCGTGTTCCGTTTTGGATGTCCATTTCTCCGGTACGTGTGACATCAGTGTGATGGCGTATGCTTGCTGTGCGTGCGTATGGAATGTCCATGTATGTGTGAGATACGTACGTGTCATGTCCGTGTGCAGTCCGTGTGTAGTCTGTGTTTCTTGAGCCGTTTCATCATTAAAAAAATAAAAAACGCACACGGACCATACGGAGAGCACATGTACATGGTCCGTTTCACGTATGTGCAGACACGGACCCATTGACTCTAGCGGGTCCGTGTCTGCGTGATGCCGGCAAAATGCGGACATGTCATCTGTCTAAAAAAATGCACACACGTACAAACCACATGGACACACGTTCCGTGTAGCTTTACGTGTGTGTGCCTGTTACCATAGGGTAACATTGGTGCACATGTGCACGTGCCGCCGGTATGTGCAAAAACGAAAACGTACCAGACATGTACCGGCAGCACGGATGTGTGTTGCAGGCCTAAAGGGAATTTGTCACCCTTTTGAGTCTTTTGAGTTATTAATATGGGCCTACAGGTTCTACACAGATAAAATTAGTCATACCTGTATGCCTCCTGGGTGATGATGATGGCTTATTTAGTAAAAATCATCTTTTAGAACTTTGAACTTCCAGGCTATGAAATGTAAGCTGCAGACTCTGGTCTTCATTGTACAAGATTTCTCCTCCCCTTCTCTTCAATGTCCTTTAGACGACAGGTGTGCGGGGTGGGAGAGTCACTATAACATATTTATCCTGCTTTGTGAATGGTGCAAAAAAAAAAAATTATAAAAGATATTTTAGTTAACCCCTTTACTCCAGACAATGATTTTCACCTTCATTACAGGGCCATTTCTTTCAATTCTGACCAGTATCCTTTTGTTAGGTTATAAGTCTAAAACACTTCAATGGATCCTTGTGTTTAGGAAGCAGACTGCTACTAATGTTTTGTTGCACTTTAATAGTGCTCATCAAAGGCATACAAAAACTGTTTTACCTTTAAGGCTATGTGCGCACATTGCGTTTTTTTCCGCGTTTCCGCAGCTTTTTGAGCGGCAGCGTTTTTGCGCTAAAACGCATGCGTTTTTGTTTTCCAGCAAAGTCTATGGGAAAAGATGAAATCCTGTCTGCACTTTGCTTTTTTTTCTGCAGCGTTTAATTTGCATATTTTGGGTCAAAAACCATGCTGAAAAAGAAGCAGCATGTCAGTTGTTTTTGCCATTTCTGCAGCGTTTCCTTAACATTGGAGTCAATGAAAAATGGCAAAATGCAACCAAAATCAACTTTCCTGCGTTTTTCATGCTTTTTACCTGCTTTTCCACTGCGTTTTTGGCTTCAAAAACGCATGCTTTTCTGGCATAAAATTAAAGGGTTATAATGTTCCTTTACACACACACAATAACCGAAAATTTAAATGCTAAAAATTAATAAACTTTACCTATTTTTCTGTTAAAATGTGCATAACCGCTATTATTTCATTAAAATTGATAATTTTCCATATAGTTTTATTAAAAGTTAATTTTATCCTTTTTTTTCTCTCTTTTCATTCTTTTTGACTATTCCAACTTTATTTCTCAGTGTCTTGATCTACAAAACGCATCTGCAGAAACGCAGGTGAAAACGCAGGTAAAAAGCGCTGAAAACGCACAAAAAACGCGGTAAATACGCATGCGTTTTTAGTGCTAAAAAATGGTCAAAAGCCATTTGGTCAAAAACCAAGGGAAGGAAAACGTGCAGAATAAACTGCAGGTACTCCGACGCAACGTGCGCACATAGCCTTAGCCAGTTTCTTAGGCTTAAGGGTAAGAATGCACTTTGCTTTTCCACCTGCGTTTTAAGTGCTTTTTAGGTCCGTTTTGAGAAGCACCTTTTTCATGCCAAAAGGCATGCGTTTTGATTTCACAGCAAAGTCTATGGAAAAATGGGGATTTCTAGACCGCACTTTGCATTTCTAAACGCTGCGTTTAATTTGCATATTTTGTGGCAAAAACCATGCGTTCAAAGAAGCAGCATGTCAATTGTTTTTGCCATTTTGGGTGCGTTTTGCTAACATTGAAGTCAATGAGAAATGGCAAATACCAAGATTTCATCAAATTCCTGCGTTTTACCTGCTTTTTAAGTGCAGAAAACATGCATTTTGGCCATTAAAATAATGATTTCATATGTCCCTTTACACACACATAGTCCGATAATTAAATTTACAAAAAAATATAATTTATTGCTATTTTTGCAATAAATAGTATATTATCACTATAATTTTAATCTATATTTCTATTTTCTTTAATATTTCTTAAAATCTATTTGTTTTCTTTTTTTTTCTCTTTTTTCATTGTGTTTGACATATTAAACTTTATTCAGCAGTGTCTTGATGTTCAAAACGCATCTGTCAAAACGCAGGTGAAAAAGCATGTAAAAAGCGCTGAAAACGCATCTAAAACGCGGTAAAAACGCATGCGTTTTCAGCGCTAAATTTCAGAAAAAGGCAACTTTGGTCAAATCAATTAAGCCCAAAACGTGCGTTTAGAACTGCAAGTAGGTGAACGCAAAGTGCGTTCTTAGCCTTAACCCCTTAAGCCCCGGGGCACTTTCCGTTTTTGCGTTTTTTTGGTTTTTGCTCCCCTTCTTCCGAGAGCCGTAACTTTTTTATTTTTCCGTCAATCTTGCCATATGAGGGCTCATTTTTTGCAGGACAAGTTGTACTTTTAAATGAAACCATACATTTTACCATATGGTGTACTGGAAAACAGCAAAAAAATTCCAATTGTGGAAAAACTGCAAAAAAAGTGTGATGGCAGAATAGTTTTTGGGATGTTTTATTCACTGTGTTCACTATATGGTAAAACCGATGTGTGAGTATGATGCCTGAAGTCAGTGCGAGTTTATAGACACCAAACATATATAGGTTTACTTGTATCTAAGGGGTTAAAAAAAATCACAAGCTTGTCCAATAAAAGTGGAACACGTTTTGAGCCATTTTCCGAAACCCGTAGCGTTCTCATTTTTTGAGATCTATGGCTAATTGACAGCTTAATTTTTGTGTCTTGAGCTGATGTTTCTAATGGTATCCATTTTGTGCAGATGCTATGTTTTGATCTCCTGTTATTGCATTTTGCGTAAAACTTGCGGCAACCAAAAAACGTAATTTTGGCGTTTGGAATTTTTTTGCCACTACGCCGTTTACCAATCAGATTAATTGATTTTATATTTTGATAGATCGGGCATTTTTGAATGCGGCGATACCAAATATGTGTATATTTATTTATTTTTTAACCCTTTAATTTTCAATGGGAGGAAAGGGGGGTGATTTGAACTTTTATTTTTTTTGTTTTTTTTATTTTTTAAAACTTTTTTAATTTTTTTTTTTATTTTACTAGTCTCCCTAGGTGGCTATAGCGATCAGCAATCCGATCGCTCTTATCTATCTGCTGATCACAGCTATACAGCTGTAAACAGCAGATTCAGTTACTTCCTGTTTCTCTCTGCTCCCGGCCGATGGGAAACGAAAGTAAAACTTCATAGCTGCAGGCGTCATCACATGACCCTGTGCTACGATGGCAACCACCGAAAGTCACGTGATCACGGACGTGACTTCCGGTGGGGGCGGCGGTAAGTAAAAATCATGGCCGCGCGCATATAGATCTCGCTGCCAGACTTTGGCAGCGAGATTTAAGGGGTTAAATGTTGCGAGTGGAAGTGATTCCACTCGCAACATGCAGGCACACATGTCAGCTGTTGAAAACAGCTGATATGTGTGCCGGCCGCCGCCTGCCCGCGGCAGGGTGCGGGGTTTAACGGGACACGCTCCATGACGGATATATCCGTCCATGGTCGTGAAGGGGTTAAAGAATTAATAATAATGAAGAAACATTTTGGAACAGGCTGCAGAGTTGAAAATACATTTACAAAAGAGGGGTTATCCTGATACCATTATAGGGGAGTCTTTTGAAAAAGCAGAAGGAACGTCATAGCAAATAAAAAGTACTTTTATTAGATATCCGTCAGGTAAAAAACATCCACGCAGGTTTATGTTTAATTTTAAATTTGGTCCTCTTGACAACAAAATAAGAAATGTTTTGAATAATAACTGGCATATTCTAGATAATGATTCAGATCTGAAAAAAAAAATCTCACAATTCAAATCCTTAATTATATACTGTAGATGCAACAATCTTAGAAACATTCTAGTAAAAAACAGGCTAAAACGTCCTATCGCCTGGTTGGACAGAGCATGTCCATCAGGTAATTTTCTTTGCGCCAATTGTCATTTTTACCATTTACACATTACCATCAACCCCATGCAAATTGTCCCTTTTTCCCAGTTTATTCAAAAATGAATTTCATGTAAGACAAAATTTGTTATTTATATCATTTTATGCCACAGGAAAAGGTCCCCCCGCCTAATTAATCATATTTGTGATTGTCACAATGGCAAGCCAGACTCCTTGCATTTTGCAGGTCTAGAAAGGGTTAGTCTTCTACCACAGGAAGGCAACTTACATAAAATACTACTACAAACTGAAGCCAGACTCATTATTAAGTACAGGGCACAGGGAAACCTTGAGCTCAACGATAGAAATTATTTATCTGTTTTTTTGTATTAATTTGTGAAATGCTGTGTTTTCATATTATAATACTGTATATAAATATATGACACTCAATGAATGTCACTTACCTTTCTTTGTATTTATTGGAAACACTCTGAGTTGTTTTTATTGGCAGAGACATGGACCGGGTGCTCCTCTTTAGGGGGAAGTGGGTCCGTCTATCTTCATGGTCCAGTGGAAGTGCAATCCAGAGCGAAACGGCTGTCGTCCGTAGAGTGTCTCCACACGGCCTCTCTACCGCATGTTTAAAGCGCACAGTTTTTTAATATAGTGGATTTTTATGCTACGGCAAGGATGAGTGCTGTTTCTTTCTGCTCTCTTAGACTATTCATCTTTGTTGAAGGGGTAGCCATGGCATTTTTCCAGAGCTTTTGTGATACCAGTAACATGAAATCCCCCTATATTTCCATAAACAAATGATGTACCTGAGTGGGCACATGATTTTGTTGGTTGATTTAAATGCTTTGTGATAGTAGCAGTCTTGGCTTGTGAAACAGCTAGTTAAAAAAGGGAAAGAGTACATTAAACATAAGTGGCAAATTTCAAGATCATGGTTGAAAGCGGAATAGGCATGGTGTTTGAGTTGTACATGAAGTAGCTGAAAATGTTAGTGCATCAACAACATCTGAAAACCTTAATATGGGGAATGTCTATGATGGCCACCAACAGACCACCATAACCCCACCAATGGACAAAATAAATACCAATAACTGGTAGAGACTCAGAAATTGTATACAAAAGACCGTAGAAACAAGTCAATATACTACCTTGATGAAAAAAGTATAGATTTTAATTAACACATCAGTAAGAATATATCAATTACACAAGAAATTAAAGAAAACAAAAGGTGCTGGGAAGGATACAAAATACAGGAGTTAGCACCCAATTGCTAGCAATATGCAAAAACGCATGTATGTGGATGGGCAAAACAGTGTCTACGTAAGTATAGCAGTACTAAATGTGATGTTGAGGAGGAAGATATATATAAATAAAGTTAATAAAGTGCTGAAGTGCAAGGGCAGGATCTATCATGTTTAAAGTGCTGAGGTACAATAGCAGCAACGAGTAATAGCAGCACAAATGAAAAGGGAACACTGCCCCTTTAAAAATACATAAGCTTCCTATATGGTCACAAGACAAAAAGATAAACGACACATACCCATTGATTCACCTTGCCAGCAAGATAGGGTGTAACTCCAAAGGACCCGACGCGCATTTCGCGTGGGCTTCTTCAGTGGTGTTAGTGAAAGCTTAACTGAACAAAAACTGGATTCTCATATCCAAATAGAACTGACAACTTCTGTTAATGAATGGGCTAATTGATTCTCATTCTTTGGCAGCCGTTAAGCATTATGACTTGTAGATGAGGCCCAGAAAGAGAATGTTCTACATTCGATGGCAAGTACTGCATCAAGTGGCCTCTCCTCTTCTTCCACCTCAACATTACTCACAGTACAGTCCTCACAGGCAGCACTCCAATTACCAATATTGGTTCCACCTGAGCGTGGCTGAGCAGAAAAACAGATTAGGCTGTTGAATGAGGTATGAGGGCTCCCAGTACAGCAGGCCTACACCTGTCACTCATTCACCCTAATATTTCTTATGATAATAGTCTAAAAAGCTAATGTTTGTGCTTTGAGCTGTTTTGGCAGCTTTTCGGCCCCCTGAAGGTGTTGTCTATTTCATTAGTTTTGCCTCCCATTGAATTCAACTTTAACTTGTAAAATAATGATAATTTCATTCACAAATACCTTTAGGGAGCATGGGTGCCTTAAAACTTTACTGGACAGCAAAAATAGGATTCCCTATGTAAATAAATTATCTAAGGAATTCTATCATAATATATCATAAAACGTTATAACACTATCAAAGAAGTACCCTATATTATAAAAAAGCAAAAATGTAATAGCATACCTCAGAAATGCAAAATTCTTCTGAGAAAATACAATTCAGAGAGAATCAATAAGCAGTTTTTACACATTTGTAAACATTCCACAGTATTCATCTTTCGGTGCACAACCTCTCTATAATTTGAGACGTACCTGGAAAATTTCTGATAAATGCTTTGTGATGAATAGATGAATTTGTTGTGTGAGATCTATAAACCAGGAGTGTTCTATGATCTTTTAGATTTAACTCATAATGATAAAATTTCACAGCATGAAAACAGTAGATGTTAGTGCAATGTGAATAATGGTGCTTGATAATAGATACTGTGAAGATTTATTTTTTTAATTAGGAGACAAACTGTGAAAAAGCAAATGCTTACAAGTAAATCAAAAAGTTTGCAGTGCTGCAATTGTTGCTATTCCCTGCTATGTTTTAAATGGCAAAGAGCAAACAATGAAGATATAAGATACAATATATGTATTAGGTTCTATTAAGGCTTTTCATGTTGATACAATGCTAATATAATACCTGGTCTTACTACTCTAAGATACTCACCAATAAAATCAAAGTGCCACAGATATTGAGCTAAAAGAAATATATATATATATATATATATATATATATATATATTTTTTTTTTCAATGTATAGTGTAATAGTAAAACACAGCACTAAGCATTATGGAACATTCCAGGAAAAAAAAATATACATTGTATATACCTAGAACACAATTTAACCCCTTCCTCATGAGCCTGTTTTCACCTTCCTTATCAGGCCATTTTTTTCAATTCTGATTAGTGTCACAGATTCCTCTCTGCAGAGCATCTTGCCTTTGGAGATCCTCTGCTGCACTTTCCTGTGTTACTAAATTAGCAGTTTGTTTGACACCACAGGATTCCATGCTGGTGCTCATCACTCAGGTTTCCCACGTTCCTGGTAATTTCTCAGGCTTCTTTACTGAGCATGCTCGCCCAGGACCTTGCCAGTTTTATTTTCTGGTTCTACAGTTGTGCTGATGGTTTGTGTCTCTGATAGTGTTCTGATCTTTGCTCTCTCACACCGGACTGCCTGTCCACTGTTTCTCTTCTGACTTCCTGCCTTTATGACCTCAGACCATTACTCTACTTCTCCCCTGAATCTATTGCATGCTCTCCTGGATTTCTGACCCTCGGATATTGACTTAACTACGCCCGTTTTCTCCTTGTGCTCATACGCATACTCCCATTATCAGACCCCGGCTTTTCTGACTACTCCTCCGTCCATACTTCCTGTAAGTACTGGCTAGCATCACAGTCACTTTATGAGGTAATAACTCTGAAATGTTTCAATATATTCCAGCGATTCTGAGAATGTCTTCTTGTGACATTTTGCACTTCATTATAGTTGAAAATTTCTGAAAATATTTTTTGTGTCTATTTGCAAAAATATTAGAAAATTTGGAGAAATGTTCGCAATTTTGTAACTTTCAATGCCCTTAAGCCCTTCACGACCTATAACGTACTGGTACATAATAGGTTGTCTATTTCCCTTTGATCCCTTTTGCGCAGAGAGCCCACATATTTCCCTGCACATGTCGGCTGATCTGATCAGCTAATATGCCTTGAACAGCAGTGGACAGATCGGAGATCTGCCTGCCGCTGTTAACTAGTTAAATCCCGCTGTCAATCTCTGACAGTAGGATCTAACGTGTGCCAGCAGGCAGCTCGTCATTTCCCGCTCCCATTGGTAGCCCCGTGACATGATCATGGGGAGTGGAAGGGTTGTCATGACAGTCAGAAATCAGATAATAATGCCTGCTAACACAAGAATGGGAAAAGGAAAGGGAAAATTAAGCTCATCCACTTACTCAATTGAAGCAGGGAATTTCCGTTGAACCAAACGTGAATATCCAGAAATTAAGAAATAACTCCAACTTCTAAAATTCTAAAAGCTTGTTCAAAAAATAAAATTATGATAATAATAATAATAATAATTTTATTCATTTATATAGCGCTATTAATTCCACAGCACTTTACATACATTGGCAACACTGTCCCCATTGGGGCTCACAATCTAAAGTCCCTATCTGTATGTCTTTGGATGATGAAAGCAACACATTTCACATGCTGCAATGCGTCCTTTTCTGAAGCTAAAAACAATCATGAACAGGAGATTTTAAATGCATTTGAAAAATGAAGAAAAAGAAGGGGTGTTTCAAATAAATCACATGACATATACCAGGTTAGAACAATTATCCCAGAGTCAGAGAATTCTGACGAATAGCAGAAACTGCTGTGTGAATACTGACTTGAAAAATCCAATAGCTATATGAAGAGTGAAAATGTGAAAAATGGAATCTGCATTACTGCCATGAACATATGAATCAAGAGAAATTTAGCTACTGAATTGATCAATACAATAGAGCCCCAACACTACGCCAAAGTATTTCTCTACGTTGGGGTCCCTAGCTTGTGTGTGTCCTCTCATGCAGTTAAAAAAAAAAAACTTACCGTGTATGGGAAGCTGAGACCCAGGCTATTTATGCGTATTATATGGATTGGCAATAGGTGTGGTGGGGAGGGTTCACAAACGAAAAACTACTAACAATAACGAATAACGTTTGGAACACCATTCTAAGTCTGAACTGGGTGCAAAAAACCTAAAAAAACATCACTATGGGGAGATAAGGTATGCACACCAGTGACTATGTAAGGGGAATACATGGAATAGCAGAAACTGCTGTGTGAATACTGACTTGAAAAATCCAATAGCTATATGAAGAGTGAAAATGTGAAAAATGGAATCTGCATTACTGCCATGAACATATGAATCAAGAGAAATTTAGCTACTGAATTGATCAATACAATAGAGCCCCAACACTACGCCAAAGTATTTCTCTACGTTGGGGTCCCTAGCTTGTGTGTGTCCTCTCATGCAGTTAAAAAAAACTTACCGTGTATGGGAAGCTGAGACCCAGGCTATTTATGCGTATTATATGGATTGGCAATAGGTGTGGTGGGGAGGGTTCACAAACGAAAAACTACTAACAATAACGAATAACGTTTGGAACACCATTCTAAGTCTGAACTGGGTGCAAAAAACCTAAAAAAACATCACTATGGGGAGATAAGGTATGCACACCAGTGACTATGTAAGGGGAATACATGGAATAGCAGAAACTGCTGTGTGAATACTGACTTGAAAAATCCAATAGCTATATGAAGAGTGAAAATGTGAAAAATGGAATCTGCATTACTGCCATGAACATATGAATCAAGAGAAATTTAGCTACTGAATTGATCAATACAATAGTCAAGTCAGTATTCACACAGCAGTTTCTGCTATTCCATGTATTCCCCTTACATAGTCACTGGTGTGCATACCTTATCTCCCCATAGTGATGTTTTTTTAGGTTTTTTGCACCCAGTTCAGACTTAGAATGGTGTTCCAAATGTTATTCGTTATTGTTAGTAGTTTTTCGTTTGTGAACCCTCCCCATACACCTATTGCCAATCCATATAATACGCATAAATAGCCTGGGTCTCAGCTTCCCATACACGGTAAGTTTTTTTTAACTGCATGAGAGGACACACACAAGCTAGGGACCCCAACGTAGAGAAATACTTTGGCGTAGTGTTGGGGCTCTATTGTATTGATCAATTCAGTAGCTAAATTTCTCTTGATTCATATGTTCATGGCAGTAATGCAGATTCCATTTTTCACATTTTCACTCTTCATATAGCTATTGGATTTTTCAAGTCAGTATTCACACAGCAGTTTCTGCTATTCCATGTATTCCCCTCACATAGTCACTGGTGTGCATACCTTATCTCCCCATAGTGATGTTTTTTTAGGTTTTTTGCACCCAGTTCAGAATTAGAATGTTGTTCCAAACGTTATTCGTTATTGTTAGTAGATTTTCGTTTGTGAACCCTCCCCACCACACCTATTGCCAATCCATATAATACGCATAAATAGCCTGGGTCTCAGCTTCCCATACACGGTAAGTTTTTTTTAACTGCATGAGAGGACACACACAAGCTAGGGACCCCAACGTAGAGAAATACTTTGGCGTAGTGTTGGGGCTCTATTGTATTGATCAATTCAGTAGCTAAATTTCTCTTGATTCATATGTTCATGGCAGTAATGCAGATTCCATTTTTCACATTTTCACTCTTCATATAGCTATTGGATTTTTCAAGTCAGTATTCACACAGCAGTTTCTGCTATTCCATGTATTCCCCTTACATAGTCACTGGTGTGCATACCTTATCTCCCCATAGTGATGTTTTTTTAGGTTTTTTGCACCCAGTTCAGACTTAGAATGGTGTTCCAAACGTTATTCGTTATTGTTAGTAGTTTTTCGTTTGTGAACCCTCCCCACCACACCTATTGCCAATCCATATAATACGCATAAATAGCCTGGGTCTCAGCTTCCCATACACGGTAAGTTTTTTTTAACTGCATGAGAGGACACACACAAGCTAGGGACCCCAACGTAGAGAAATACTTTGGCGTAGTGTTGGGGCTCTATTGTATTGATCAATTCAGTAGCTAAATTTCTCTTGATTCATATGTTCATGGCAGTAATGCAGATTCCATTTTTCACATTTTCACTCTTCATATAGCTATTGGATTTTTCAAGTCAGTATTCACACAGCAGTTTCTGCTATTCCATTTATTCCCCTTACATAGTCACTGGTGTGCATACCTTATCTCCCCATAGAGAATTCTGACGCACTGCATGTCTAGATGTGTGTGAGCAAAAAGGAAAAAAAATAAAAAGGCAAAAAAAGATTTCATTGAATAGATTAAATTAATCAAATAGTCAATAACCAAAGATTCAAATACACACTGAAACATAGAACATATAAATATATGAATGCATATAATAAAAAATCAATAATGAAACATAATTTCTTTGCGGGTGCAGTACCTAAAATAAAAAATCCAATAGGCCTCTTGTGTTATAATTTACGTCTAATGTCACCACCTCTTAAGTTGCTATTTAGTTTCTCAATTGCAAACATCTGAAGGGAAGAGGTATTTTTCTGACATTCCACAACAAAATCTTTTGAGGCTGAAGATACATTGTTTGGAAAATTGGATGAACTGCTGATGTCCATTAAGTGTTCTGATATCCATAGTTTGAGCTTCCGGATTGGGCATCCAATGTACATCTTGTCACACAAAGAACGTCTGATACAGTACACTACATTACAAGAATTAAAGTTAATGTATTGTCCAATTTTATATTCGGAAGATTTATCATAATTGAAAAAAGTATTTGTAATATACGCATGGCTTTTGGTTCTACAACGTGACTTGCCGCATTAAAAAAAAAAAACCTTGGTAATGAAGCAAAGTATTTTGTGGCAAACTTGGTGACAAAATATTGCCCAGCGATTGAGATTTTTTGGCTATTACCCGATATCCACCTTGTAGATTTGCAGCTAAAGTGACATCTTCATGCAAAATGGGAAAATATTTATAATAAATAGATTTGATGTGATTAAATTGGGGACTAAAATGAGAAGAAAAAACAGGAATATTCCTAATTTTCTTGATTAATCTTCCCCGAAAAAAGTAGATTTTTCCGTTTTTGGTTTTGGATAGTTTTTTCTGCCCTATTTAACCCCTTCACGACCTTGGACAGATCTATCCGTCCAGGATCATGTCCCGTTAAGCCCCGACCCCTGCCGCGGACAGGCGGCGTGAATCGGCACACATATCAGCTGTTTTCAACAGCTGACATGTGTGCCTGCTAGCCGCGGGCTGGCAGCAAGATTTAAATGCGCGCGGCAATGTTTTTTACTTACCGCCGCCCCCACCGGAAGTCACGTGTGTTATCACGTGACTATCGGTGGTTGCCATCGTAGCACAGGGTCCTGTGATGACGCCTGCTGCTATGATGTTTCACTTTCATTTTCCCTCGGCCAAGACCAGAGGGAAAACCAAAGTGACTGAATCTGCTGTTTACAGCTGTATTGCTGTGATCAGCAAATAGATAATAGCGATCGGATTGCTGATCGCTGTAGCCCCCTAGGGGGACTAGTAAAATAAAAAAAAAGTAAAAAAAAAAGTTTTAAAAAACAAAAAATAAAAAAAAAACCTAAAAGTTCAAATGACCCCACTTTCCCCCCATTGAAAATTAAAGGGTTAAAAAATAAGTAAATATACACATATTTGGTATCGCTGCGTTCAGAAATGCCCGATCTATCAAAATATAAAATCAATTAATCTGATTTGTAAACGGCGTAGTGGCAAAAAAATTCCAAACGCCAAAATTACGTTTTTTGGTCGCCGCAAGTTTTACGCAAAATGCAGTAACAGGCGATCAAAACGTAGCATCTGCGCAAAAATGCTACCATTATAAACGTCAGCTTGAGACGGAAAAAATAAGCCATCACTGAGCCATAGATCCCAAAAAATAAGAATGCTACGTGTTTTCGGAAAGTGGCGCAAAACGTGCACCACTTTTATTGGACAAACTTGTGAATTTTTTTTAACCCCTTAGATACAAGTAAACCTATACATGTTTGGTGTCTACAAACTCGCACCGACCTGAGGCATCACATAAATACATTGGTTTTATCATATAGTGAACACGGTGAATAAAACATCCCAAAAACTATTGTGCGATCACACTTCTTTTGCAGTTTTTCCACACTTGGAATTTTTTTGCTGTTTTCAAGTACAAT
Source organism: Anomaloglossus baeobatrachus (assembly GCF_048569485.1). Taxonomy (NCBI): domain Eukaryota; kingdom Metazoa; phylum Chordata; class Amphibia; order Anura; family Aromobatidae; genus Anomaloglossus; species Anomaloglossus baeobatrachus. The sequence goes on along the minus strand of NC_134354.1, from coordinate 117,002,758 downwards.
ATATGGTAAAACCTATGGTTTTTTTTAAAAGTACAACTCGTCCCGCAAAAAACAAGCCCTCATATGGCAAGATTGACGGAATAATAAAAAAGTTACGGCTCTCGGAAGAAAAGGAGCAAAAAACAAAAACGAAAAAACGGAAAGTGCCCGGGGGCTGAAGGGGTTAAAGTTCAAACAGGGTAGCCCAATCATTTTATCTTATTTTTGGATGACACTAATTTCAAATTAAGTACAGTCAGATCACAATAATTCTTCTTTAATCTGGTAAATTTGACAACTGGAATAGATTTCATAGTATGTCGGAGGTGACTGCTAGCCGCATGCAATACAGTGTTGCCAGAAAGGGGTTTAAAAAATCTAGTGGTGGAAATTTTGATATTGAATAGATGCAATTGCAAATCCAAAAAAGAAACATAAGAAAATGGCCACAAAGAAGTACCAGGCACAAGAACTATCCACAGAACTAAGTCAGCATGTCAATGTATTGAATTTGTCCAATCGTGAGCTCACCACTACTCAAGTTACTGTTTTGTCATGGACTTTTTTTTGTCTCGGATAAAAAATTTAATTTTTTTTTCATTAATGAACATCAATTATTTTATATGTAATTTATCAATCAAGAGACATTATTTTTCCTGCAGAAAATTCAGATGTCAGTGATACTCCTAATCCAACAAATGAATTTCATTGTATACACTACAGTTCAAAAGTTTAGGGTCACTTAGATATTTTCTTATTTTTACAAGAAAAGCAAATTTTTTTCAATGAAGCTGACATTAAAGTAATCAGAAATACACTCTCTACATTGTTAATGTGGTAAATTACTATTCTAGCTGCAAACATCTGGTTTTGAATGCAATATCTACATAGGTGCATATAGGCCCATTTCCAACAACCACCACTCCAGTGTGCTAATGGTACATTGTGTTTGCTAACTGTGTTAGAAGGCTAATGGATGTTTAGAAATCCCTTGAAAACCCTTGTGCAAGTATGTTAGCACAGCTGAAAACAGTTTTGCTGATTAGAGAAGCTATACAACTGACCTTCCTTTGAGCTAGTCGAGAATCTGGAGCATTACATTTGTTGGTTCCATTAAACTCAAAATGGCAAGAAAAAGAGAACTTTCATGTGACACTTGACAGACTATTCTTAGAAATGAAAGATATTCCATGCGAGAAATTGCCAAGAAACTGAATATTTCTTACAACATTGTGTACTACTCCCTTCAGTGGAGAGCACAAACAGGCCCTAACCAAAGTAGAAAGAGAAGTGGGAGGCCGCGCTGCACAACTGAGCAACAATTACAAGTACATTAGAGTCTCTAGTTTGAGAAATCGATACCTCACAGGTCCTCAACTGGCAGCTTCTTTAAATAGTACCCGCAAAACGCCAGTGTCAATGACTGCAGAGAAAAGGCGTCTCTGGGATGCTGGCCTTCAAGGCAGAGTGGCAAAGAAAAAGCCATATCTGACTGGCAAATAAAAGGAAACGATTAATATGGGCAAAAGAACACAGACATTGGACAAAGGAAGATTGGAAAGAAGTGTTACGGACAGAGGAATTGAAGTTTGAGGTGTTTGGATCACACAGAAGAAAATTTGTGAGATGCACAACCACTGAAAAGATGCTGGAAGAGTGCCTGATGCCATCTGTTAAGCATTGTGGTGATAATGTGATGGTCTGGGGTTGCTTTGGTGCTGGTAAAGTGGGAGATTTGTACAATGCAAAAGGGATTTTGAATAAGGAAGGCTATCACTCCATTTTGCAACGCCATGCCATACCCTGTGGACAGCGCTTGATTGGAGCCAGTTTCATCCTACGGCAGGACTATGACCCAAAGCACACCTCCAAATTATGCAGGAACTATTTAAAGAAAAAGCAGGTAGCTGGTAGTCTATCTGTAATGGAGTGGCCAGCCCAGTCACAGATCTCAACTCTATTGAGCTGTTGTGGGAGCAGCTTGATCGTATAGTACGCAAGAAATGCCCATCGAGCCAATCCAACTTGTGGGTGGGGCTTCTGGAAGTGTGGGGTGAAATATCTCCAGATTAACTCCGCAAATTAACATCTAGAATGCCAAAGGTCTGCAAATCTGGAATTGCTGCAAAGGGAGTATTCTGTGATGAAAGCAAAGTTTGAAGGAGAAAATTATTATTTCAAGTAAAAATCATTATTTCTAACCTCATCAATGTCTGGACTATATTTTCTAATCATTATGCAACTCATTTGATAAACAAAAGAATGATTTTTCATGAAAAAGATAAAATTATCTGGGTGACCCCAAACTTTTGAACTGTAGTGTAAGTGTGGAGGAACAAATGTCCTTAATGAATCTTCAGGAACTGCAACATTTAAATTATTCTTCTTCAACTGAAATAACTGAAGCAACATCTTTCAAAACAAAAAAATCTGTATTTTTATCCCATTAACTCACACACAGATTGCATGGATCGGTTCCAGACCATTATGGAAAGGGAACTGTAGGTGCTGTATATGTCTTCAGAATGTGAATACATTTCTAGGAATTTAAATGATCTGCAATATGGTGCAATTGAGGAATTAAAGAGTTTGTTGGACATTATAATTAAAATTTACTAAAGGCACAAAATAAAATTATTGATGATGGGATATCTTTGTGAATGCTTACCAAAGTTTAGTGTGATTACTTCCATATTGATCATCCTGTTCTATCTATTAGGCCTCGGTTCCACTTGTAATTAACATAACCAAGTACAATCCGATAAAGCAGTGTGATGTATGCAGAGACAGTGTAGTGCCTCTGAGACTGGTCGCTACAGGATATATCATTATATCCTTCCCGAGCAGGTCAAGATGTTATTCTGGTAAGTTTACACACCTCACACTACCATACAGCAGGAAGAAGCAGTCAATAGGAAAGGGTTAACAATGTTTCTACAAACACAGTCAGGAAGTGACTCAGACAGTTTCTAGCAGACCCAGGTCGCCATAACATCTTGCAAAGGTGAGGCATGGGCAGTTAGAAGTAGAGACACTTTTAGCCAGGCAGAAAATGCTTGGACATGAGGCAGAGCAGATGCATGGTGTGCAGCTCCCTGAAGGAAGGCTGTCAGGCCTTCAGGAAGGCAGAACAGAGCTGTCTAGATGTAACACTGAACAGACAGCCAGTAACACCTAGAGAGATGAGACCCGGAACTTGTAATCATGGACCAAAAGGGGAGCAGTCGCCAGAGCACAGGATTGAGCACAGGAGAGGTACAGAGCCCCAGTTCGGGTGACCATGGCATGGCAGCAGAGAGGGAGCCTGGGGAGATGGGATGGAGGTCCAACCCACAAGAGGCCCAGGCTGCCGGCCTGTATGGGCCAGGACCAGGGGAGAGTACAGAATTGTGCATGGAGGAGAAAGGCCACAGAATACCAAACTGGATGCAGCCTCTGACCTGCCCAGGAAGCAACCGGAATCTCTAATGGTGAGGACCAGCACCTGGGGTGCGATACCACCTGAGCCAGTAAATAAAGTGACTGGAACCCACACCTGGTGACTCTGTGAGCAACTGCTGCCGCCCCGGAACTCTGTCGCTCCCGTGAATTGCTGCCCTCATTCTCACCAACCTCCCGGGGTACCGCGCTCCACCCGTGGGGAGCGATACCATCCTGGTTGCACATAACACCTGCCCCGGAAAGAGACTGTGCAGCGGCGGCTAGTTCCTGGCCGCATACCACGGGTGGTGCTGCGAAGCATCTCCACTCCCCATCCAGTACTGCCCTTGGGAGAGGACTAGTCGCAGGAAGGGTCATCGGCGGAGGAGGCTATGACCTCAGTCACCATTGCAACCGGTGACCCGCTTCCCAGGGTCTCGTGACCCTCATTCCATCCCCATCTGTACTGTTTGTTTGCTTTTCTTGTTTAACATGTAGCCGATGGGGTCACGGAGCCGGGTCAGGCCAGTCACAGCTACCCCAAGGAACCACTGGCCTGGTGACGAGTACCCTAAGACCCTGTGGTACGCTACATCTTGGCGCTGCGAGCAGGGTGATCGTGCCCGAAACCACGGGTACTGCGTGCCTTAAAGAACCTTCCATCTGGTGGCACAAACCGATGTTTAATGTTGTGTGCTTTATGGATTGTACAAGAACTGTTTTCCCGCCATTGACCATATTGGCGGGAGAAAGAAGGGGTGTGCCATCATGGGCAGAGCCCAGAAAGGGAGCGAGAGAGAGTCCCAGTCCCAGAAAGACTTGTCATTCCAGAACGTTTAAGGACTTGTTTTCAAAGTTGCATGATTGATGCAAATGTTTCTTTTTCCTTTCTTTTTCTTCTCCTGCTTCTTCTCTTTTCCATACTGCTTCTTTCTTTCATTTACTTGGTCCCAGGAAAAGTGGACATGTTAATTGTTTATATATAACATTTTTGCGGTGTGATTTTCCTTCCAGCCCTGGAGTGCTGCGTTTCGCTCTGCGGGAATGTTACGCCCCTAAGACTGGTCGCTACAGGGTATATCATTATATCCTTCCTGAGCAGGTCAAGATCCTAATCTGGTAAGTTTACACACACCTCACACCACCATACAGCAGGGAGAAGCATTCACTAGGAAAGGGTTAACAATGTTTCTACAAACACAGTCAGGAAGTGACTCAGACAGTTTCTAGCAGACCCAGGTCTCCATAATAACTTGCAAAGGTTTCGGGCATGGGCAGTTAAGAGTAGAGACACTTTTAGCCAGGCAGAAAAAGCTTGGACACGAGACAGAGCTGTCTGGATTTACAACACAGCCAAGCTGGGGCCAGTAAAACCTAGAGAGACGGGACCCGGCACTTGTAATCATGGACTAAAAGGGGAGCAGTCGCCAGAGCACGAGATTAAACACAGGAGAGGTACAGAACCCCAGTTCTGGTGACCATGGCATGGCAGCAGAGAGGGAGCCTGGGGAGATGGGACAGAGGTCCGACCCACGAGAGGCCCAGGCTGCCGGCCTGTACGGGCCAGGACCTGGGGAGAGTACAGAGTTGTGCATGGAGGAGAAAGGCCACAAAATACCAAAATGGATGCAACCTCTGACCTGCCCGGGAAGCGACCGGAATCGCTGATGGTGAGGACCAGCACCCGGGGTGCAATTCCACCTGAGCCAGTAAACAAAGCGACTGGAACCAACACCTGGTGACTCTGTGAGTAACTGCTGCCGCCCTGCGCTCTGTCGCTCCCGTGGATTGCCGCCCTCATTCTCACCAACCTCCCGGGGTACCCCGCTCCGCCCGTGGGGAGCGATACCATCCTGTCACGGATGTGGGGTCACGGAGTCGGGTCAGGCCAGTCACAGCTACCCCAAGGAACCACTCTCCCGGTGACGAGTACCCTAAGGCCCCATGGTACTCTACAACAGGAAGCAGAGAAGGTACTCCCACCTCTTCTCCGCAGCTGTGACTCAATGGCAAGATCAGATCACAATCGCATGACCCTCGGCTCACACTCGCAGCAGAGGATCATTAGCATATCGCTTTTGATGCTCAGAAGCTATGCGCAAGTGGAACCGAGGCCATATGCATGCCCGCCCAAAGATACACAAATCTACAATTCCACCCCCTATGAGACCCATTATTTCTGGGATTGGCTCCATTACGGAGCGACTGGTAGAGTGGTGTGATTCATTACTTCAGCCTCTGACATTTTTACTGCTGAAGTATTTGTTTTTAAATAACCAATAGCCTAACCTAACAGAAACATGACATATCCCATTGAGACCTAGTGGAATCCATCATGTAACAGATTAGTCCCTTACATGAATTACATTATTCAGTTCGTAACATGTAACGCAATAATAGCATTCAAAATGCTGCTGTGACTCTCAACTCCAACCTCCTCTTCTCTCCACTTAGGCTAGAGTCATACTTGCGAGTACATTACGCATATCACCGGCAAGGCCGCACACTCACCTGACAGGAGCAGGTCGGTTGTATGTATCTTTATGCAGCTGAGATGCCCCTGTCCAGAGAGAGTCAGGCCGTGCCGGATGATGTGATGCGAGACTTGCGCGAATTACATACGAGGCACTCGCAAGTGTGACTCTGGACTTATACTGTATATTATGGAGAGATTACTTAAAGTTAAACACTACTGCAGCATGAATTGTAGCCTGGCTGCATGATTACAGCCAGGTACATTATTCTCTGAAATGCTTTAAAGTTTCAGAGAAAATATATTTTAAAAACGAAAGGGACCATAGAGTGAGACATCTGACATTGTCCCTGGCCTAGCTTTCCCAGTGGCGCAGCAGGTGATTGACAGGTCTACCCCATGTATGTACATAGGCCGAGACACTTCATTAACCTGCATCGGAGCTTGGAGAAGCTGGGACAACATTTGACGGGTATGATCCCTAGCTTGATTATTAGAATATATTTCCTATGAAAAGTTGGAGTACTTCAGACAAAAATGTACCTGTCTGCAATCGTGCAGCCATGCTGCGATTCATGCAGCCTGCAGCCCGAGCGGCGTGAGTCACCAGACAGGTTCCCTATAATTGCATGACATGTATGTCATGATTCTGTGGCTCGTGGGCTCTGATACACACAATACATAAGAGATTTGCTCATTTTCAAAGACATTAAGTTTTATGTGAAGTACTCAAAGACAGAGGGTGAGTTTCAGACAAATATGATAAAGGGAACTTGTCACCAGGTTTAACCTTTATAATCTAGAATCACCACTTTTGGTGAATTTAACCCCTTTATGACTTGACAACTTTCCATTTTTTTGTATCTCTCCCCTTCTTTCAAGAGCCATCATGTTTTTTTATTTCTCTGTCCAAATAACCATGTGCGGACTTTCTTCAGGATGAGTTGTACTTTTTAATGACATCATTCATTTTTTCAGTTGATGCACTGGAAAGCAGTAAATAAAAAATCCAAGTGCGTTGAAATTGAAAAAAAAAGTGCAATTTCACAATTGTTTTTTTTATTCACATGGTATTAGGATTCTTTTTATCAGTACGAGTACAAAAATACCAAACACGTATAGTTTGTTTTTTTATTTAAGTGGTGAATTTTTGTGTGTAAATTTGTAAATAAAATTACTTGTATCACAATTTTCCAAAACATGTAACGTTTTTCATTGTTAGGATATGGGGCTTTGTGAGGACTTAGCAGTGCCCTGAGCTGACATTTTACTGATAATCTTTTTGGGGTAAATATGATGTTTTGATCACCTCGTATTGCATTTAATTTCAGTGTTGAAAAGGCCAAAAAAGTAATTCTGGAGTTTTGACTTTTTTTTTTAAATATGCTGTTTACCAATCGAAATAAATTATTTTATATTTTGACCAGGCTTTATAAATGCAGTAATACAAAATATGTGTATTTTTTATTGTTTTGCCAGTTTTCATACCAGTTTTACATGATTATTTTATGGGAAAAATAACTTCTTCTTCGGCAATCACTAGAAGTTGCAGGGTTGAGGGTCTTGGTTTGTTAAAATTATGTCAAATAAGTGCGTTCTTGACTACAGTCATAATTGTGCCAGAACAACCTAGTTGTCTGACTTACAAATAAGCTTGGATTAAGCTAAATTTGGCTAAAATAGATATTCCATGGTAATTCTGAGGCGTAGGCTAAATATCTAGATTTGGATATTGACATGTTGATAACATACTTGTTCATGTGAAAATAGACTCACGTTGTATGCTACATAATCTAGGATAAAAACAAATTGAGCAAATATCCTTCAGTATGAAAATTACTAATTAGTAATAGAACATGTAAATAACATTGGGTACTTAGTTGTCACTGTTTTGTTTAACCCCTTCCCGACCTTTGACGCACCATATGCGTCATGAAACCTTGTGACTTCCCGACCTTTGACGCACCGTATGCGTCATGGCGGGTTTCCGTTCCTGCAGCGCTGGTGACCGGGTTTACTGAAATGTCACCAGTGCTGCAGGTACATAAGGACTTGTAGTTGAGCCCAGGAGGGGTGGCTTTGCCCTCCCGTGGCTACGATCACTCTGATTGGCTGTTGAAAGTGTCACTTTCACTTTCACATTCAATCAGAACGATTGTAATATTTCACCAATCAAACTTGGTGAAATATTACAATCCAGCCATGGCTGATGATGCAATATCATCAGCCATTGGCTGGAGCAGGGAGAGCTCCGTGTAATGCCCCCCCCATCTGATTGGAGGTAGCGTCCATGTGACGCTATCCCTCCAATCAGATGTGGAGGAGCGATGTGACCGGTGGGTGCCCTCCCTCTTCAGCTTTATCCTGACTGTGGACTGCAACGCTGAAGAGGAGGGTCACCTGCTGCCGCTGCCACCGTGATCTGCCGCCACTGATCACCATCTGGTAAGTTTTTTTCCCTTCTGTGCTGTCTTCCCCCTCCCTTCTGTGCTGTTCCGCGCTCCCCTCTGCTGTCTTCCGTTTCCAGCCCGCTGTCTTCCGTTTCCCCCCCGTTGTCTGATCCCACCCCCACCCTGACCTCCGCTCCCCCCGCCGTCTGATTCTACCCCCCCAACCCACACTGACCTCCACTGCCTTCCCCGACCTCCGCTTCCTGTGATCACTCTCCGCCGGTGTCCTGCTTCTGACACCCGGCTGATGTGAGTGACTGCTGCCAGTGATCCATCCCCCTCCCTGGTGATCACTGGGCAGCAGGGGGCTGATCACTGGGCAGCAGGGGGCTGATAACTGTGCAGCAGGGGGGTGATCACCCGGACCCCCCTGCACCCCTGTGATCTGCGCCCCTGCGATCGCCCCACCTGCTCCCCTGCGATCTGCGCCCCTACGATTGCCCCACCTGCGCCCCTGCGATCTGTCCCCCTGCGATCTCCCCACCTGCGCCCCTGCGATCTCCGCCCCTGCGATCACCCCACCTGCGCCCCTGCGATCTGCTCCCCTGCGATCGCCCCACTTGCACCCCTGCGATCTGCGCCCCTGCGATCGCCCCACCTGCGCTTCTGCGATCTGCGCCCCTGCGATCACCCCACCTGCTCCCCTGTGATCTGCTCCCCTGCGATCGCCCCACCTGCACCCCTGCAATCTGCGCCCCTGCGATCGCCCCACCTGCGCCTCTGCGATTGCCCCACCTGCACCCCTGCGATCTGCGCCCCTGCGATCGCCCCACCTGCGCCCCTGCGATCTGCGCCACTGCGATCGCCCCACCTGCACCCTTGCGATCGCCCCACCTGCGCCCCTGCGATCTGCGCCCCTGCAATCTGCGCCCCTGCGATCGCCCTAACTACGCCCCTGCGATCTGCGCCCCTGCGATCACCTCACCTGCGCCCCTGCGATCTGCGCCCCTGCGATCGCCCCACCTGCGCCCCTGCGATCGCCCCACCTGCACCCCTGCGATCTGCGCCCCTGTGATCTGCGATTGCCCCACCTGCGCCCCTGCTATCTGCGCCCCTGCGATCGCCCCACCTGCGCCCCTGTGATCTGCGCCCCTGCGATCGCCCTACCTGCGCCCCTGGGATTGTGTCCCATCTGCGCCCCTGCGATTGCGTCCCCCTGCGACTGCGTCCCCCTGCGATTGCGTCCCCCTGTGCCCCGGTAATTACGCCCCTGTGATTATGCATCCCTGCGATTTCATCCACCTGTGATTGCGTCCCCCTGCGCCCCAGTGATTGCGCCCCAGTGATTATGGCTCCTGCATCTCCTCAGCTCTCTCCTGCAGTAGAAAGTTTCACCAAACACTTGCATATACACACGCAAACTAAGATAAAGTTTAGGGTTTGGGGTTTTTTTGCACACGCGCACACAAATGTCCTGTTCGTCCCTCCGTAGCTGATAGTGAGGGAGAGGGTCCCACTTTTCTCTATTTCTCCCACTCTTCCTCCTCCAGTAACACAGACTTGACGTCGCAGGACAAGAAATCGTCCGGAGGCCGGGGGGAGAAGAGCCGGAGGCCGGGAGGAGAAGAGCCGGAGGCCGGGAGGAGAAGAAGCCGGAGGCCATGGAGGAAGACCCACAGTAAAGTGTGAGTAACCCCCAACCTAGCGCTAGTGCACTAAACCACACACACCAAACTGAAGTACATTACACCACACTAACCTGAAATACACTACGTCAGGTTGGTATGCGGTGTTGTATAGTGTACGTCAGGTTGGTGTGTGTGTTGTAGTGTACATCAGGTAGTGTGTGTGTGTGTGTGTGTTGTTTACTACACCACACATCAACCTGACACACACCAACCTGAGGTACACTACCCTATACCACACTGCACACCAACCTTACTTAGAGTATGTTAGGTTGGTGTGTGGTGTATGTCAGGATGGTGTGTGTGGTGTATACTACACCACACACACCATCCTGACATACACCACACACCAACCTAACATACACTAAGTCAGGTTGGTGTGTGGTGTGGGGTGTAGTGTATGTTAGTTTGGTGTGGGGTGTAGTGTACGTCAGGTTGATGTGTGATGGGTAAACACCACACACACCAACCTGATGTATACTACACTACACACACACACACATACACACACACACCATCCTGACGTATACTACACTACACACACACACACCAACCTGACATACACTACATATTCTCCATACGCCACATCGTGTCCGTAAATAATTGGAGCTAATTTTCCATTCAAATTGTTAGCAGACACCATGTCGCGTATGGAGATCCCCTGTGTGCCTATACATTGGTGCTCCCCCAAAAGTGACCCCCATTTTGGAAACTAGACCTCCCAAGGAACTTATCTAGATGCATAGTGAGTACTTTGAACCTCCAGGTGCTTCACAAATTGATCCGTAAAAATGAAAAAGTACTTTTTTTTTTCACAAATTTTCTTTTAGCCTCAATTTTTTTAATTTTCACATGGGCAACAAATTAAAATGGATCCTAAAATTTGTTGGGCAATTTCTCCTGAGTACATAGATACCTCACATGTGGTCATAAACCACTGTTTGGGTGCACGGCAGGGCTCGGAAGGGAAGGAGCGCCATTTGACTTTTTGAATGGAAAATTAGCTCCAAAAGTCAAATAGCGCTCCTTGCCGCCCGAGCCTTGCCGTGCACCTAAACACTTGATTTCCACCACATATGAGGTATCTGTGTACTCAGGAGAAATTGCACAATAAATTTTATGGTGTAATTTTTCCTGACACCCTTGTGGTAAAAAAATATATAAATATTTTCACGGCTCAACGTTATAAACTTCTGTGAAGCCCCCAGGGGTTCAAAGGGCTCACTAAACCTCTAAAAAAAAATTCCATGATGGGTCTAGTTTCCAAAATGGGATCACTTGTGCAGGAGTTCCATTGTTTAGGTACCTCAGGGGGTCTCCAAACGCAACATGGCGTCCCCTTACGATTCCAGACAATTTTGCGTTTGAAAAGTTAATGGCGCTTCTTGCCTTCCAAAGCCTGCCGTGCACCCAAACATTTGATTTCCACCACATATGAGGTATCTGCGTACTCAGGAAAAATTGCACAATAAATTTTATGGTGTAATTTTTCCTGATACCCTTGTGAAATGCTACATTTTATGGCTAAAGTAACATTTTTGTGTAAAAAAAAGTAAATTTTCATTTTTTCCTTCCACATTGCTTTGATTCTTGTGAAGCACCTAAAGGGGTAATAAACTTCTTGGATCTGGTTTTGAGTAGCCTGAGTGGTACAGTTTTTAGAATGGGGTCACTTGTGGGTATTTTCTGTCACCTAGGCCTCTCAAAGTCGCTTCAAATATGATGTGGTCCCTAAAAAAAGTTTTTTGTAAATTTTGTTGGAAAAATGAGAAATTGTTGATGAACTTTGACCCCTTCTAACTTCCTAACAAAAAAAAAATTTGTTTTGAAAATTGCGCTGGTGTAAAGTAGACACGTGGGAAATTTTATTTAGTAACTATTTTGTGTGACATATTTCTCAGATTTACGGGCATAACATTTCAAATTTTGAAAATTGCGCAATTTTCTAAATTTTTGCCAAATTTCCGAAATTTTCAAAACTGAACGCAAAAAATATCGGCCTAAAACTACAACTTTCATGAAGTACAATATGTCACAAAAAAACAATGTCAGAATCGCCAGGATCCGTTGAAGCGTTCCAGAGTTATAACCTCACAAATGGACACTGGTCAGAATTGCGCAAAAAAGGCGAGGTCAGTAAGGTCAAAATAGGCTGGGTGCTGAAGGGGTTAAAAAAGTGTAAAAGCCATCACCATGACAAGCTGTACCTAATCAGGTTGGTCCTATCTCTAGTGATTCAGCCAGAAGGCATCAATAGATTTGGAGCAGAGCAGGATCCAGGCCTGACTTTGTAATAACCTGCACAGTGGAAGCTATGTAGACTAAATGCACAGCCCAGAAAAGGGGCACCACACCCCTGTAGGTAAAAAGTACAAAAAATAAAGAAAAAACAAAGACATGAGCTGGAGCACATGTTAGTATAACAGCAGTCTCTCGTTGCATGTTCACACTGTGATCATTATATCATTATATCCTTTCACTACCTGACATACCGATACCTCATAAATTGTGTGTGACATTTTAAAGCTGCGAGCCTGCATGTTTCCCTACACATGTCAGCTTATCTGATCAGCCAACATGTGCCTCTAACAGTGTTGGGAGATCCACCTGCACCTGTAAACTAGTTAAATCCCACTGTCAAACTCTATTCAAAAACCTAAAAAAACGTCACTATGGTGTTCCAAACGTTATTTGTTTATTTGATAGTAGTCTTTCGTTTGTGAACCCGACCCCACCCATACCTTGCCGTTCCATATTATACATATATAGCCTGGGTCTCAGCTTCCTATACATGGTGAGTTTTTTAACTGCATGAGAGGACACACATTAGCTAGGGACCCCAAAAATAAGAGAGTACAGTGAAGAGGTTTTGGGGCTCTGTTGCATTGATCAATTCAATAGCTACATTTCCCTTTATTCATATTTCATGGCAGTAGTGCAGATTCCACTCTCATTTTTTTTCATTTTTGCATGTAGCTATTGTATTTTTCAGGCCAGTATTCACACAGCAGTTATTGCTATTGCATGCATTCCACTTGCATAGTCACTGGTGTGCATACCTTTTCCCCATATAGTGAAGTTTTTTTAGGTTTTTGCACCCAGTTCAGACTTAGAATGGTGTTCCAAACGTCATTTCTTTAATTCCAAAAATTTATATGACCTTGAAGAACTATTTTTGGGGCACAGTGGAAAAAAATGAAAGAAAAATTAAATAGATAAAATGCATGATGACAAATAAAAACATTAAAACTTAAAAAGAACAGCAACTCCAGATTATTGTTTGTAGTCCGGCTATTCCATCACAGAATCCCACTGTCCATACATGGACCTCGAACATGGACTTCTCAGGGATGTTTGTGTTGTTGTTCGGGTTTGATTACCCAATACTAATCATGACAGTACAAATAAATAAACACAAAATACAGCGATAAATTCTTTATTTAAAAAAGAAACACAAAAACACCCTCTTTCTCCAATTTATTAACCCCAAAACACCACTGCATGTCCGATATAGTCCACACCATGATATCCCACAATGACCTTGAATCTGCTACATCCCGAGGTCACAGTGGGTGGTCACATTAGATAATGTGACAGATCACTTCAGCATCTGGGAAACACTGACAGAGCTGCAGCTGTGAGAGTGGTGAAGTCAGTGAGTTCACCTGAAGTCACAGCTGTCAGCTCCCACAGTATGCCAGCTGTGACCTCAGGAGAACTCATCTTAAGTAAACTCATTGAACTCAATGCCGGGTTACCGGATTAGGCTACGTGCACACTTTGAATATTTGGTTGTAGACATTTCTGCACAAAATCTGCATCTCCTGGCAGAAAAACAAACCAAAATTGAGATGTGTTTTTGATGCATTTTTTCTGCATTTTTTTCTGCCAGGAGATGCAGATTTGGTGCAGAAATGTCTGCAACCAAATACTTAATGTGTGACCATAACGTAATCCACAATTAAGTTCGATGAGTGCAACTGAGGTCAGTTCACTGAGTTCAATGAGTTCACCTCAGGTGAGTTAATCTGGGGTCACAGATGGTGGTTCCCAAGGAATCACCGCAGATAAACTCATTGAACTCAATGCCGAATTACGGCATTAGGCTATGTGTGCACTTTGAATATTTAGTTTTCAGACAGAAATTTCTGCAACTAAATACTCAACATAGCCTAATCTAGTAATCTGGCATTGAGTTCAATAAGTTTACCTGAGGTGAGTTACCCTGTACTCACAGCTGGGGTAAAGTGGGAGCCGACAACTGTAACCTCAGGTGAATTCACTGACATCACCGCTTGCACAGCTGTGGCTCCGTCAGTGTGTCTCACAGCCCGCAGTGATCGGTTACATTTTCTAATGTGACTGTACACAGCAACCTTAGGGTATAGCAAAAGCTGGGATCATCCCGAAACATCATGGTGTGAATTAAGCTGTACCTGTGCAGTGTTTTGGGGGTTAAAAGATTGGAGAAAGAGTTTTTTTTGTTTGTTTCTTTAATAAAGGATTTTTCTCTGTGTTTTGTGTTTATTTTTACTTGAATTATTTTTTAATTTTTCCAAATCACAGCAGTCATTAACCCGTTATTAACCCTGATTTCCACCGCACCAGGGCAATTGGTGTCAAAAACCCCTTGTCTTTAAAAATAACAACAGTCATTAACCTCATATTACCCCGATTGCCACAACACTAGGGCAATTGGGATGACCTGGCTTCGGGCCACACATGTAATGAATGTGCCATTTCTGAGGTGTCTGCAAGCTGACAATTTTAGGCTGTAGAGGACCCAATAACCATGGGCGGTCTCACTAGCATGATAATATCATTCTTCAGCTTTTTGAATTATCTTGGCTGCGCATCAAAATTGGGGGGGTACCCCAAACTGATTTTTTTTAATTATTTATTTAAATATATATACACTGTATATATACAGTATATATATATATATATCAGTATATATATATTTTTTTTAAGCTGTCATTTATTTTTGATTTCAGGTCCACCTGCCCACAATTTCATCCACCTAATTTTCCTAGAAAAGCCCTCTGTGACCAAAAATGCAGCATTAGAGACCATTCAGTTGGCCATGTTAAGGCCGCTTTACAATGACATCGCTAACGAGATATCGTTGGGGTCATGGAATTCGTGACGCACATCCGTCCTCGTTAGCAACGTCGTTGAGTGTGACACCTACGAGTGTCTGCTAACGATCAAAAATACTCACCTAATCGTTGATCGTTGACACATCGTTCATTTCTAAAATATTATTGCTGGTGCAGGACGCAGGTTGTTTGTCGTTCCTGAGGCAGCACACATCGCTATGTGCGACACCCCAGGAACGACGAACAACAGCGTTCCTGCATCCTCCAGCAACGAGGTGGGCGTGTCGTTAATGTGGCTGGTCTCCGCCCCTCCGCTTCTATTGGCGGGCTGCTGTGTAACATCGCTGTGAAGGCGCACGAACCTACCCCTTAAAAAAAGAGGTTGTTCGCCGCCCACAGCGACGTCGCTAGGAAGGTAAGTATGTGTGACGTGTCCAAGCGTTATTGTTCGCCACGGGCAACAATTTCCCCGTGACGTACAAACGATGGGGGCGGGTGCGATCGCTAGTGATGCTGCAGCGTGTAAAGCGCCCTTTAGAGCAACAGCTCTTCTTTTGTACTTTGAGCTAATAGAGGAGGATTTGGATTAGAGACTCTCCTATAATGTACAGTTAGGTCCAAAAATATTTGGACAGTGACACAATTTTCGCGAGTTGGGCTCTGCATGCCACCACATTGGATTTGAAATGAAACCTCTACAACAGAATTCAAGTGCTGATTGTAACGTTTAATTTGAAGGTTTGAACAAAAATATCTGATAGAAATTGTAGGAATTGTACACATTTCTTTACAAACAATCCACATTTTAGGAGGTCAAAAGTAATTGGACAAATAAACCAAACCCAAACAAAATATTTTTAATTTCAATATTTTGTTGTGAATCCTTTGGAGGCAATCACTGCCTTAAGTCTGGAACCCATGGACATCACCAAACGCTGGGTTTCCTCCTTCTTAATGTTTTGCCAGGCCTTTACAGCCGCAGCCTTCAGGTCTTGCTTGTTTGTGGGTCTTTCCGTCTTAAGTCTGGATTTGAGCAAGTGAAATGCATGCTCAATTGGGTTAAGATCTGGTGATTGACTTGGCCATTGCAGAATGTTCCACTTTTTTGCACTCATGAACTCCTGGGTAGCTTTGGCTGTATGCTTGGGGTCATTGTCCATCTGTACTATGAAGCGCCGTCCGATCAACTTTGCGGCATTTGGCTGAATCTGGGCTGAAAGTATATCCCTGTACACTTCACAATTCATTCGGCTACTCTTGTCTGCTGTTATGTCATCAATAAACACAAGTGACCCAGTGCCATTGACAGCCATGCATGCCAATGCCATCACATTGCCTCCACCATGTTTTACAGAGGATGTGGTGTGCCTTGGATCATGTGCCGTTCCCTTTCTTCTCCAAACTTTTTTCTTCCCATCATTCTGGTACAGGTTGATCTTTGTCTCATCTGTCCATAGAATACTTTTCCAGAACTGAGCTGGCTTTTCAGCAAATTTAACTCTGGCCTGTCTATTTTTGGAATTGATGAATGGTTTGCATCTAGATGTGAACCCTTTGTATTTACTTTCATGGAGTCTTCTCTTTACTGTTGACTTAGAGACAGATACACCTACTTCACTGAGAGTGTTCTGGACTTCAGTTGATGTTGTGAACGGGTTCTTCTTCACCAAAGAAAGTATGCGGCGATCATCCACCACTGTTGTCATCCGTGGACGCCCAGGCCTTTTTGAGTTTCCAAGCTCACCAGTCAATTCCTTTTTTCTCAGAATTTACCCGACTGTTGATTTTGCTACTCCAAGCATGTCTGCTATCTCTATGATGGATTTTTTCTTTTTTTTCAGCCTCAGGATGTTCTGCTTCACCTCAATTGAGAGTTCCTTAGACCGCATGTTGTCTGGTCACAGCAACAGCTTCCAAATGCAAAACCACACACCTGTAATCAACCCCAGACCTTTTAACTACTTCATTGATTACAGGTTAACGAGGGAGACGCCTTCAGAGTTAATTGCAGCCCTTAGAGTCCCTTGTCCAATTACTTTAGGTTCCTCAAAAAAGAGGAGGCTATGCATTACAGAGCTATGATTCCTAACCCCTTTCTCCGATTTGGATGTGAAAACTCTCATATTGCAGCTGGGAGTGTGCACTTTCAGCCCATATTATATATATATAATTGTATTTCTGAACATGTTTTTGTAAACAGCTAAAATAACAAAACTTGTGTCACTGTCCAAATTTTTCTGGCCCTGACTGTACATCTGTCTTAATAAGTCAAATATGAACAGGGATTGGCTTCATGAAGCAACCACCTTAACTTTTAAAATCCTGACAATAGAATTATGAAAAAAATCTAAATAAATAAATAAATGAATGAACAATATTCATAGGAAGAAACATAGCCCAGTGTGAAATGATTTCTAAGGGTATTTCACTTCACTTTTGAGTGATGTAGTTTATTGTACAGCCAACTGTGAATGGACTAATTCACTAAGGGTGCTTTTTTTTCTGACAAAGCACGCTAATCACATAAAAGAACGGTTATGGTTTCTATTTTGGTTCATTCTATCAATACACTCAGGGTTTTAAGACAATTGAAGCAATTGTGAAATGTTTTGTATTTGTCAAATAAAAAAAAAAATAACTCCTGCTTCTGACAAGTTTGCTTTCTCGTAGCATTTTCTTGTTTATTTCTTCATATTTCACAATCTCTGCAGGAAACGCGCTTTCAACTTTTCATAATGCTGCTTCTGTCATTCAACTCTATGAGGAGCCATTTCCTTCCCACTTTAATGACCTCTAAGACAAAATCTGGCATCTTTTCCCTCTAGCTCCCTGTGCCACCTGCTTGTTTCTCTTTTAGAAACAGAGGGCACCTAAATCCTATGGTTTTGCATTACTCCTCTGCTCACCTAATTAGAATGTCTAATGTGGCTAGGAAGAATTGCGGCTTCACAATGGCGCTCTTACCTATTGATGTGTCACAATGTCAGGCTCCTCGGGGCATTGTGAATGGAATGATAAAAGGTAATGGTTAATGCAAGGTTTCAATAATTTCTTTCCCTTTCCATTATGAAATAATAGTCTTATGGTAGGAATAAGAAGAAAAACATATGAAAAGTATGAACGGGATAAAACAAAAAATGGTTTATATATTTCACTATGAGTTTATAAAGTTCACTGTAAACAAACATCACAAATGTACGGAGATGTAAGAAATATTGGATTGATTTCTAGTAAAACCATGATATCTACAGGAAATGGTTCATAATCAACAACGACTGATATGGATATAAAAAATAAATGTAGCAAATTATAATAGTCATTAGCCGTTTAAAGACTGAGCCCTACAGACTTTATATTTTAGTGTCACATTCCGAAAACCATTACTTTTTTTTTTCCTACCAATGTTTCCATACCAGGGCTTATTTTTTTTACTGAGCAGATAAAAGTTTGCAATTTTGGGTTACATTCAATTTATCATTTAACTATTATTAACTCATTTTGCGTGTAAATGGGGAAAAAAACAGAAATTTTCCAATTTTATTCTCACCATTTAAATAGTGCACCATGTATTATGCAGCATACAGTAAACAACATTTTATATTTCTTATGTGGATAAGTACAACTACAGTGATACTACAGATATATTTATTGTGTTTTATTACTTTTGCAAAATTTACCTCTATGAAAAAATTGCTTTTGTTTTGCCATATCTTGAGAAGAATACCTTTTGTTACGGGTCGGTGTTCCCCCCGAGCATCTAGCCGCTCCTGCTCTGTCCTCATCCCCTGAATTGGTGTCAGCTGACTCACCTGCGCCACCTGTCAGCCGCTCCAGGAGCTTGGATGCTAGGCGTCAGGTGTCCAGGGTCTTGGTTCATTCTGAGCCTAAGTCCCTGTTTTGCCCTACCGCGCATGTGCGGGTTCCTGCTGCCTCCCCAGGCTCTAAATACGGGATTCCAGCTACTGCACATGTGTGTGACATCACCAGTGATGCAGCGGCTCCTGATTGGCAGTCGTAGATGTCACCGGTAATGCAGCGGCCACTATTTGGCCGTTGATGACGTCATTGGTGATGTGGCGGTCCCTAAGTGGCATCTGGCTAGGGGCAGGGCTTAGGCTATAAAGGACCCTGGACGACGCCCATGGCTGCGCGAGCGTCATTATAGCACTGGTGTCAGGCTGAGCAGTGCAGCCATAGTGTGGTCCAGTGCCAAGGCAAACCTGCAGTGCTTGTGGCAGGATTGTGCGTGAATGGAGGCAGTAGGCATGGTTAGACATCCGATGCCTGTCGCGCCAAGATTCACGGCGAGGCACAGCCAGGGCCAGTTACCCAGCTCCAGTCCTACCATTCCAGCAGTGCTGCGGCAGCTCGGTGACTTTAACTGAGCTGCTCCTACTGACCAGGTGTGGCCGCTACATACAGGGTCAGTGTTCTCTAGGCCTCCCTGTGCTGTAAACAGGAGAGGTCCGGTGCTCGGTGGTGTGCTGTGAACACCACCGATTGTGTTTTTTTATTTTTGTGTCCCTCTGAAGTTGTATCGTCTGGCCACCTGTCTATCTGTGGCTTTGTCATCTGCCCGGAGAAGCTCGGAAGACAAATGAGCTATTATTAGGTTTGCTCTCCTCCCCTGAGTAACAACCTTTGTGGTTGTTTCATTGACAGAGTAATATGAAGACTTGATTTTTTATTTTTCATATCAGACTGCAGTTTTTTTGCTTTTAGCTTACATATTACTTTTCATACATATTTTAGGCCCCTTCACACGTCAGTGATTCTGGTGCGTATGTTACAGATTTTATACGTATCGGAATCATGGACACACGCAGACCCGTAAAAAATTAATGGGTCTCCACACACATCAGTGATTTCTCACTGACCGTGTTTCTATGTGGGGCACACGCGTATCCGTGTGTTCCGCACAGAGACAAGTCCGTTTTTCTCTGGCATCACTGATGTCACACGGACCACACAGTGTTGTGATCTGTGTGACACATATCATATAAAACACGTATCTTTGAAATAAAATGATTTTTAAACTCACCTGTCTCAGGCCGCTGCTGTCTCCTGCTTCCAGGCCAGCTAATTATGCTTATGAGTATTCGCTGCACCGTGATCCGGAAGTAACAGCAGTGGTGAAACAGCAGCAGCCGGAGACAGCAGTGCGGGTGACATCAGCACCACGGAGAGCGTGGACAGGGGCGTAAACAGGGGAGTATAGAAGTGCCTGATCTCTGTGTGATAGCACTCGGAGAACACACGTGTGACAAAATCACAGCACACAGAGGGTCTTTTGCGTCTTTAACATGTCAGTGAAAAACATGTGTTTTTCACTGACATCGGAAAGAGACCTTAGGGAGGCTAGCAGAAAACAGCAATTGTGTAATGTTTTATTTTTTGATAACGTACACTTTGTGGGATAATCAACATGTTATCTCTCTTTTGTTGTTATATGTTATTTTTATTGCTTTTATACAGTAAAATTACTTAAAAAGAAACATTTTTTTTGTCTTCATTTTTTCCTTCAACATTGCTGTGTGAGGATTTGTTTGCTGGACAAGCTTCAGTTTTCATTAGCATCATTTTGTTTTACATGTGACCTTTTTAGCACATTTTATTCTGGGTCTTTTTTACAAAAGTATGACAAAATAGATAATTTTGAGACTATTATTCACAAAATTTTTCACTTTTTACAAAATACAAGTGCAATTCAACATTTTCAGATTACTTGCATAGCACACTGGTCTGCTAACATACAGTGTATTATCCGTGCTTGTCAGAATAATACTGACAAGCAGCCAATTAGACAGTCTATTAGACTAAAGGCCGCTTTACACGCAATGACATCGCTAAAGAGATGTCGTTGGGGGTCACAGAATTCGTGACGCACATCCGTTCTCGTTAGCGAGGTTGTTGCGTGTGACATGTACGAGAGACCGCTAACGATGAAAAATATTCACCTTATCGCTGATCGTTGAAACGCTCTCCATTTTCCAGATATCATTGCTGTTACAGGTACGATGTTGTTCGTCATTCCTGCAGCGGCACACATCGGTATGTGTGACACCGCAGAAACGAGGAACCTCACCTTACCTGCGGCCTTCCGCTAAGGCGGAAGGAAGGAGGGGGGCAGGATGTTCGTCCCGTTCATCTCCACCCCCTCCGCTTCTATTGGGCGGCCGTTTAGTGACGTCGCTCTGACGCCGCATGAACCGCCCCCTTAGAAAGGAGGCGGTTCGCCGGTCACAGCGATGTCGCTAGGCAGGTAAGTAGTGTGACGGGTGTTAGCGATGTTGTGCGATTTGCCCATGATGCACAACCAATGGGGGCGGGAACGCATGCTAGCGATATCGATAGCGATATCGCTGCTTATAAAGCGGCCTTAAGCCTTAAAGTCTTCTGTACTTGACAGACCCAAAGACCATAGTTACAGCTTCAGTTGCCATGACACCCCACAATAGCACCCTCCTGTTAAAAAAGTATTAAATAGTTTTCACTAAAATCTTAAGATGTCCCTGTCTACATTTTATTGTAGCCATACACGAGTTTTTTTGCTCAGTATTTTCCTATATTGCAGCACTCTGCTTTCCTCTAGTTTGCATCAAGATGTTTTGTATGCTAATGTAGCACCCCTGAGACTGGTCGCTACAAGGTATATCATTATATCCTTCTCGAGCAGGTCAAGATATTAATCTGGCAAGTTTACACACACCGCACACCACCATACAGCAGGGTAAAGCAGTCACTAGGAAAGGGTTAACAATGTTTCTACAAACACAGTCAGGAAGGGACAGCCAGTTCCTAGCAGACCCAGGTCACCATAACAACTTGCAAAGGTGGGGCATGGGCAGCTGGGCAGAACAAGCTTGGACACAAGACAGAGCAGACCCACGGTGTGTAGCTCCCTGAAGTGAGGCTGTCAGGCCTTCAGGGAGGCAGAATAGAGCTGTCTGGATGTAACACTAAACAGACAGCTCAAACAAGCTGGAGCCAGTAACACCCAGAGAGATGGGACCTGGAACTTGTAATCGTGGACAAAAAGGGGAGCAGTCGCCAGAGCACAAGACTGAGCACAGGAAAGGGACAGAGCCCAAGTTTGGGTGGCCGCGGCACAGCAGCAGAGAGGGAGGCTGGGGAGATGGGACAGAGGTCCGACCCACGAGAGGCCCAGGCTGCCGGCCTGTACAGGCCAGGACCAGTGGGGAGTACAGAGATGTGCATGGAAGAGAAAGGCCACAGATTACCAAACTGGATCCAGCCTCTGATCTGCCCGGGAAGCAACTGGAGTCTCTGATGGTGAGGACTAGCACCCCGGGTGCGATATCACCTGAGCCAGTAAATAAAGTGACTGAAACCCGCACCTGGTGACTCTGTGAGTTTCTTCTGCCGCTCTTCACTCCGGTGCTCCCGTGGACTGCTGCCCCCGTTCTCACCAACCTCCCCGCTCTGCCCATGGGGAGCAATACCATCCCGGCTGCATATAACACCTGCCCCAGAGAGAGACTGTGCAGCGGCGGCTAGTTCCTGGCCACATACCATGGGTGGCGCTGCAAAGCATCCCCACTCCCTATCCAGTACTGCCCTTGGGAGAGGACTAGTCACATGAAGGGTCGGCGGCGGAGAAGGCCGAGACCCCGGTCATAGGCTGCAACCGATGACATGCTTCCCAGGAGCCCGTCACCCTCATTCCATCCTCATCTGTACTGTTAGTTTGCTGTTCTTGTTTAACATGTAGCCAACGGGGTCACGCAGCCAGGTCAGGCCAGTCACAGCTACCCCAAGGAACCACTGGCCCGGTGATGAGTACCCTAAGGCCCCATGGTACGCTACACTAACAAAAGC
Organism: Anomaloglossus baeobatrachus; assembly: GCF_048569485.1. Taxonomy (NCBI): domain Eukaryota; kingdom Metazoa; phylum Chordata; class Amphibia; order Anura; family Aromobatidae; genus Anomaloglossus; species Anomaloglossus baeobatrachus. The sequence goes on along the minus strand of NC_134354.1, from coordinate 116,979,873 downwards.
TATCATTAATTGAAATGAGATGACCCAAACTTTAAAATTCAGTGTTCGTACCGAACTTGGAGTTTACAAAAAAATCAGTGTTCGAGTTCGGGTGCTTTACACATGTAAGTTACTCGCGCGAACATCGCTGTGCTTAGTTCCGCTCAGTGCTCAGCCCAGTGTGAGCTGCTTGCTGTGTTTGAATGGCTCACACTGGGGTAAAAACAGCATGATCAGATATACTGTGTACAAAAAAAAATGAAAAACCCTTCCCACCCTCCCCCGGAAGTGATCTGTGTGTGGCTGACTGTTTGTGGGTGGAGACCCGAACTGCCCAATTAGTGACTTTCAATGAGGTTCAGGTCAAGTTTCGGTCCAGAACAGAACCTTAAATAAAGTCCGGGCCTAATCTGAAAAACCCGAAATTCCACGGGTCTGCTCATCTCTAATCACTTATAAAAAAATATATATATTTTTTGATGTCAAGAAGTTCAGTTTTCTTGTGAAATCTTTTTGAAGACTGGAAAGTGTCATAGTGATTTTGATACCAGTGCGTAGAGTGTAGGTAAATCCTGCAATACATCCTGTATATGTAAAACCAATTTTTATTCCATAAACTGAAAAGATGAACATGTGGTGATAAAAGCAGGCAACGAGTGGGGCCATTCCCTCTTACATTTCAGGGTTTATCAGCTTACGCATTTTAGACAAAAAACAGCCTTACTCATAGCTATGAGAATATATCCCCCTCTTTGACTGCTTTTATCTCCACATGTTCATTTTTTAAATCTATGGAATAAAAATTGGTTTTATACATACTGGACGTGTTTCTGGATTCACCTGTACTCTACTCCCTGGATTAACACTCGATCAACGACATTCAGCTTTCCATTCACCATCCGGATCTAATTGAACTCTCCTGGGAAATAGTTCATATTGGATGAACTGAAAGTTTTTTCCTTTCTTTTTGTATGATTTTATAACAATATCTCACTCATGCAAAAATGGAAATTTTATATATTGTAATTATAGACGAGCAAATATATTCAAATGGAATTATGTTTTTATTGGCTGCCATTTTTCTTAAAAATCAAAGGCCATCAAAATTTTAAAGATAAAAATATTTATATACTCACCTTATCGCTCATCTCTCTCGTCTCTTGGCATCACCCTTCCTGTTCTCAATAAATCTTCAGATTGACATTATTGCAAGTACATGAGAGGTTATGGTGTCAGGCTCAGAAGTGGTGCATTGATGTAGCAAGGACCGCATGGGTGACGGTGAGGAGAGGAGATGCTGGAAAGGTAAACGGTGAGGTCAGCATAAGGATTTTTTTTATATTTCACATTTTAGGCTTTTATGTAATAAGGAACATTAAATTAGCACAGACTAATATCTCTGCAAATTAAATTATCCTGGAAAATCGATGTGAACAGGTGAATTCAAATATTGCCTGATTCCCTCAAATTCAATCTGTATTTTTCACATAATGTAAGGAAATAATGTTTTAACCCAACTGGATTAAATCAATGAATGAAGTCAGTTATCAGATAATAGGTGCAAAGTTCGGGGGAATGCATAGTAGCATTTGCATCTGGGCTTTGATTCTTGGCCTTTGATTCTTGGCCTTGACTAAATGTCCTTCTGCTACTCCTGAACTTTACTAAACATATGCACATATTTTGGATATGGATGTTCCTTAGAGTAGTTGACCAGCCTTAAACTACAAATCTGCAGTCCTATTGCAAATTTGTGAATTCTCACATAGCACCCACTGCGCACTGTGGGGATAATCCAGTGACGGCACCAGTAGAGTGCAGTCATATGACAGAAAGTATGTGATTTGCATACATGCGGCCATATTCCAACTAGACTGCATCTAGCCTCGCTCAATACACTTGCATGAGATGAGGCCATACCCATCTAGTTGGCATGTGACTGCATATATGCAAATCACATACTTGCGGTCACGCAACTGTTGCGCTCTGTGTTGGCACCAGAGAATCCTCAGTGTACAGTACGCATGATGGGAGGATTCTCATGTCTTCAGTAGAGTTGAGCGCGGTTCGTGGTTCGTGGTTCTCCAGTTCGCGGCTCGAGTGATTTTGGGGCATGTTCTAGATCGAACTAGAACTCGAGCTTTTTGCAAAAGCTCGATAGTTCTAGATACGTTCGAGAACGGTTCTAGCAGCAAAAAGCAGGGCTTTTTACAGCTACAGTGTGCAGGAGCCATCGCTGGCAGCCTGCCACAAGCTGGTAACCAAGATAAACATCGGGTATCCAAGCAAAGCGCTTTGGTTAGTAACCCGATGTTTATCTTAGTTACGTGCAGGAAGCCCACACTTTCCCGCTCAGCTCGCTCCGCCCCCTCCTGCCCGCGGCATGTACACATACATACACAAACACACACACACACACACATCCCCCCCCCCATCCCCCCCCATCCCCCCATCCCCCCCCCGCCCGCCCGCTCGCTCGCTCGCTCGCTCGCTCGGCTTACCTGCGGTGATGAAGTCCCGCCATCCCGACCTCAGCGCTGTCACTGTCCTCCATGGCCGCCGCTTGTCACATCACCTATCGCTTCCGACCCGAGACTGACTAGCGGTGACGTCACGGACCTCTCGCGATACTTGCTGTGAAGGCGCCGGTCATTGACCTCAGTGACAGGGGCTGTCAGTGTGCTGGAGATCAGCGCAGGTAATGTACCTCGCTGACAGCAGCACTTGTCACCCCCCTGCAGTGACCTGGGCTGACCCATTGATGTTAGCTCAGGTCACTGCACTGCTCTCCCAGTCAATGGGGAACATCCTGCTCTTCATTGACTGGGACAGTGTGGATCGTCATGGCAACCCCTTGGATTACACCAGACCTGGATTTGTTTTTCAATCTAATAAATTGGTTAAAGAGGGAATGTTTTGGGGAGTGTTTTTTCAAATAAAAATGTGTTTGTCGTCTATTTTTTTTTATTACTGACTGGGTTGGTGATGTCGGGTATCTGATAGACGCCTGACCTCACCAACCCCAGGGCTTGATGCCAGGTGACATTACACATCTGGTATTAACCCCAAATATTACCCCGTTTGCCACCGCACCAGGGCGCGGGATGAGCTGGGGCGAAGCACCAGGATTGGCGCATCTAATGGATGCGCCACTTCTGGGGCGGCTGCGGCCTGCTATTTTTAGGCTGGGGAGATTCCAATAACCATGGACCTCCCTAGTCTGAGAATATCAGGCCCCAGCTGTCTGCTTTACCTTGGCTGGTGATCCAATTTTGGGGGACCCCTACGTGTTTTTTTTTTTAATTATTTATTTAATTTAAAATAACAGCGTGGGGTGCCCTCAGTTTTGGATTACCAGCCAAGGTGAGGTTGCCAGCTGTGGTCTGCAGGCTGCAGCCGTCTGCTTTACCCTAGCTGGCTACAAAACTAGGGGGAACCCTATGTCATTTTTTTTTCATTTTTTTGGCTAAATACAAAGCTAAGCACCCCTTAGTGCCACATGAAAGGTACCAAAGGGTGTTCCACTTTTTCTCCATTTTTTTCTCCACTTTCTCTCCACTTTTTCTCCACTTTTTCTCCATTTTTTTCTCCACTTTTTCTCCTCTTATGCTCCACTTTTTCTCCACTTTTTCTCCACTTTTTCTCCTCTTATGCTCCACTTTTTCTCCACTTTTTCTCCACTTTTTCTCCACGTTTTCTCCACTTTTTTCTCCACTTTTTCTCCTCTTATGCTCCACTTTTTCTCCACTTTTTCTCCACTTTTTCTCCACTTTTTCTCCTCTTATGCTCCACTTTTTCTCCACTTTTTCTCCACGTTCTCTCCACTTTTTTCTCCACTTTTTCTCCTCTTATGCTCCACTTTTTCTCCACTTTTTCTCCACTTTTTCTCCACTTTTTCTCCACTTTTTCTCCTCTTATGCTCCACTTTTTCTCCACTTTTTCTTCACTTTTTTCTCCACTTTTTCTCCTCTTATGCTCCACTTTTTCTCCACTTTTTCTCCACTTTTTCTCCACTTTTTCTCCTCTTAATCTCCACTTTTTCTCCTCTTATGCTCCACTTTTTCTCCACTTTTTTCTCCACTTTTTCTCCACTTTTTCTCCTCTTATGCTCCACTTTTTCTCCACTTTTTTCTCCACTTTTTTCTCCACTTTTTCTCCTCTTAATCTCCACTTTTTCTCCACTTTTTCTCCACTTTTTCTCCACTTTTTTGTCCACTTTTTCTCCACTTTTTCTCCTCTTATGTTCCACTTATTCTCCACTTTTTCTCCACTTTTTCTCCACTTTTTCTCCACTTTTTCTCCTCTTATGCTCCACTTTTTCTCCACTTTTTCTCCACTTTTTCTCCACTTTTTCTCCACTTTTTCTCCTCTTATGCTCCACTTTTTCTCCACTTTTTCTTCACTTTTTTCTCCACTTTTTCTCCTCTTATGCTCCACTTTTTCTCCACTTTTTCTCCACTTTTTCTCCACTTTTTCTCCTCTTATGCTCCACTTTTTCTCCACTTTTTCTCCACTTTTTCTCCTCTTTTTCTCCACTTTTTCTCCTCTTATGCTCCACTTTTTCTCCACTTTTTCTTCACTTTTTTCTCCACTTTTTCTCCTCTTATGCTCCACTTTTTCTCCACTTTTTCTCCACTTTTTCTCCTCTTAATCTCCACTTTTTCTCCTCTTATGCTCCACTTTTTCTCCACTTTTTTCTCCACTTTTTCTCCACTTTTTCTCCTCTTATGCTCCACTTTTTCTCCACTTTTTTCTCCACTTTTTTCTCCACTTTTTCTCCTCTTAATCTCCACTTTTTCTCCACTTTTTCTCCACTTTTTCTCCACTTTTTCTCCACTTTTTCTCCACTTTTTTCTCCACTTTTTCTCCACTTTTTCTCCTCTTATGTTCCACTTATTCTCCACTTTTTCTCCACTTTTTCTCCACTTTTTCTCCTCTTATGCTCCACTTTTTCTCCACTTTTTCTCCACTTTTTCTCCACTTTTTCTCCTCTTATGCTCCACTTTTTCTCCACTTTTTCTTCACTTTTTTCTCCACTTTTTCTCCTCTTATGCTCCACTTTTTCTCCACTTTTTCTCCACTTTTTCTCCACTTTTTCTCCTCTTAATCTCCACTTTTTCTCCTCTTATGCTCCACTTTTTCTCCACTTTTTTCTCCACTTTTTCTCCACTTTTTCTCCTCTTATGCTCCACTTTTTCTCCACTTTTTTCTCCACTTTTTTCTCCACTTTTTCTCCTCTTAATCTCCACTTTTTCTCCACTTTTTCTCCACTTTTTCTCCACTTTTTCTCCACTTTTTTCTCCACTTTTTCTCCACTTTTTCTCCTCTTATGTTCCACTTATTCTCCACTTTTTCTCCACTTTTTCTCTACTTTTTCTATGGTCGGTCTACCCATTAGCTCTGCCATGCATAGTGTAGCTCTACACCTACTGCACATGTTACTTTATGATTGACATCTCTTTCGTACCAGAGCTGTCTAAGTCTACTCTGACCCCATATTTGTCATTACTATATTGTCCTTGTACTGTATTATGACATTTGTATCATGTGTTTCATTTCTTGCTGTGTTGCAATTTTTTTGCTGCATCCCAATTGTACCTCTACATTGTTCGAGTTTATGTTATTGTTCTCTCACTCTTATGTGATACTGATTATTGTCATTTTTCATGATTACATGCAGATAAGTCCAATCTGACGAAGGCTCAGGCCGAAACGTCATTTGTAACTTGTTTTGGACAAAAACATATATGCTTATGAAAAAAAAATTTTCTTAATACGGACCAATAAAGAGTGATTTTGCATTACTATCCATTGTGACTTACTGACTTAGTCTGGGAGATATAGAGTGCCGAGGTTACTCACTAATTTTATCTATTATTACCTCTGAGCACCTATATACCAGTGAGCAGAGCTTCCTCTACAGTAGTTCTCCTGATTAGGCATGCCCTTACCTCATGAGCAGGGCATTGCAGCTTTGGTAGCAACCATTACGACATGGACTCTGCTGCTGTGGACCCGGGGAGAGTGAGTGCAGATTCATTGCACCCACACTCCTCACATGAAGGGTCCGCACTCCTAGAAAATGGGGGATACGTTCCCTGAGTGTCTCCCCCCCATATTCTAGACGGTCCAGAGTCGTCGTGGGACCCCTTTATTTTTTTTCTTACAATAAATTGGTGAAAGAGGAAATGTTTTGGGGACTGTTTTTTCAAATAAATTTCTTTTGTCGATTTTTTGTTTTTGTTAGTACTGACAGTTTATGATGTTGGGTATCTAATAGACGCCATGACATCACAAACTGCTGGGCTTGATCTCAGGTGACTTTACAGCTAGTATCAACCCGATTTATTACCCCGTTTGCCACTGCACCAGGGCACGGGATGAGCTGGGGTGAAGCGCCAGGATTGGCGCATCTAGTGGATGCGCCACGTCTGGGGTGCCTGCGGCCTGCTATTTTTAGGCTGTGAAGGCCCAATAACTATGGACCTTCCCACCCTGAGAATACCAGACCACAGCTGTCCGCTTTACCTTGGCTGGTGATCCAATTTGGGGGGTCCCCTACTTTTATTGTGTAATTATTAATATTTATAAAATAATTATAAAAAAGAGCCTGAGGGGACCTCCACATTGGATCCCCAACCACGGTAAAGCTGCCAGCTGTGGTTTTCAGGCTACAGCCGTCTGCTTTACCCTAGCTGGCTATCAAAAATGGGGGGACCCAACGTAATTTTTTTTTTTTAACTATTTTTTAAATAGAAAAAATTAATGGGCTTCCCTGTATTTTGATTGCCAACCAAGGTAACGGCAGGCAGATGGGGGTGGCAACCCATAGCTGTCTGCTTTATCTGCGCTGAGAATCAAAAATACCGCGGAGCGCTACGTCATTTTTTTAAAGATTTATTTTTACAGCACTGTGATGTCCAGCAATCAAAATACAGGGAAGCCCATTTTATTTTTAGTTATTTAAATAAATAATTAAAAAAAATATATGTTAGCTCCCACTGCATTTTTTGTATTGCTAGCTAAGGGTAATCCAAGCAGCTACTGGCTGCTAACCCCCACTGCTTGGTGTTACCTTCACTGGCAATGGAAAATCCAGGGAAGCATTTTTTTTTTTTTTTTTTGCCAAAAAGCTACAAAAAAAGGACGTGAGCTTCGCCATATTTTTGTATGCTAGCCAGGTATAGCAGGCAGGTGCTGGAAGAGTTGGATACAGCGCCAGAAGATGGCGCTTCTATGAAAATGCCATTTTCTGAGGTGGCTGCAGACTGCAATTCGCAGCAGTGGGGCCCAGAAAGCTCAGGCCAACCGGTGGTGCGGATTCCAATCCCCAGCTGCCTAGTTGTACCTGGCTGGACACAAAAATGGGGCAAAGCCTACGTCATTTGTTTTCTAATTATTTCATGAAATTCATGAAATAATAAAAAAAGGGCTTCCCTTTATTTTTGGTTCCCAGCCGGGTACAAATAGGCAACTGGGGGTTGGGGGCAGCCGTACCTGCCTGCTGTACCTGGCTAGCATACAAAAATATGGCGAAGCCACATAATTTTTTCAGGGGGCAAAAAACTTCTGCATACAGTCCTGGATGGAGTATGCTGAGCCTTATAGTTCTGCAGCTGCTGTCTGTCTGTATGGAGAAGAGCAGACAGCAGCTGCAGAACTACAAGGCTCAGCATACTCCATCCAGGACTGTATGCAGAAGTTTTTTGCCCACCAAAAAAATGACGTGGGCTTCGCCATATTTTTGTATGCTAGCCAGGTACAGCTGGCAGCCACGGGCTGCCTCCAACCCCCAGTTGCCTATTTGTACCCGGCTGGGAACCAAAAATATAGGGAAGCCCGTTTTTTTTAATTATTTCACTTATTTCATGAAATAATTAAAAAACAAATGACGTGGGCTTCGCCCTATTTTTGTGTCCAGCCGGGTACAACTAGGCAGCTGGGGATTGGAATCCGCAGCACAGGTTAGCCCGAGGTTTGTGGGCGCCTCTGCTGCGGATTTCAGTCCGCAGCCGTCCCAGAAAATGGCGCTCTCATAGAAGCGCCATCATCTGGCGCTGTATCCAACTCTTCCAACAGCCCTGGAGCCGGGTGGCTTGTTGGGTAATCATGAGTTAATACTGGCTTTGTTTTACCAGCCAGTATTAAGCCAGAGATTCTTAATGTCAGGCACGTTTGACCCGGCCATTAAGAATCTCCAATAAAGGGTTAAAAAAAGACACCACACAGAGAAAAAATACTTTAATAGAAATAAATACACAGACACATTAGAGACTCCATCTTTATTACCCCTGTCAGCCCTCCACGATCCTGCTCTTCTGTCTTCTTTCTTTCTAGTGTAGTAGTAGTGACGATTGTAGTGAGGAAGGATGAGATTCACCAGCTCATCACTTGGGGCTGGGGAACCTCCATCCTAACTACAATGCTCACTACAATCGGGAAGCAGCGTGCAGCCTTCACTCCGTGAGTGATCACTGCTGGCTGCTAGCGGTAACGCTGACAGACGCGTTACCATAGCAACGGTGCTCTCGGAGCCGCGGTTAGCGGTGACGTCACCGCTAACTGCGTTGCTATGGCAACGGTGATCTCCGTTAATGACCGGCTGTGTCAGCCGGTCCCTAACGGAACGGGGAGTCGACCGTGTGCTAGAGCATGTCGTCGGTACACGGCGATACACATATGTGCACCGTGTACCGGAGAGATGCACTCGCAGGTCCTACATGACGTGTCATAGTCATGTGACCAGTCTGTAGCCAATGAGATAATAGCCACGTGACTGGTCACATGGCTATTTTGACGTCACGATAGGTCCTGCTTCTCTGCTGGCAGTGCAGGTCACCGGGAGGATTCAGCGATCATCGGATGGAATAGCGGCAGGAGACAGAGTGCAGAAGGGATCGCGAGGACCGGTAAGTGTTATGGCAATGTTTATTAACTGTTTGTGTACATTTATAATGCATTTTTATATGTTTGTGATTGCCTCCCATTATAGCCTATACGTTCGAGTTCGGTTCGTCGAACGTTCGACGAACCGAACTCGAACGGGAGCTCCGTTCGGCGAACCGACCTCGAGCCGAACCGCGACCGGTTCGCTCATCTCTAGTCTTCAGTCACATAGAATGACTGCAGACTTGTAGCCTAAGATCAAACAACCTCTGTAGGCTTCATTCATGTACCGATGTGAATTTTGCCATCTGTGAAGCAGACTATTTTTTTCTCCTGCTTCCATTTTGAATCCATGTTGCAAATATCCATTTTTTTCAATAAAGGAATATCTTTGTTCCTAAGCTAATATAAAGACTTTTGAATGATCACATTTTTGTTCAAACTTATCTCTAAGTCATAATTCAATGAGACATAGACGCAAAACAGAAGAAAATGAGTAGACTCTCAATTTGTATCTATGTTCACCGTAGACTTGAATAGTTGATTCCTACTCACAAACTATTGGCCCTGCTGTAAGCCTTGCAGTTTTCACAAATGGATTCATTTTTTTATCACAGCTCTGTATATAGATCCATAAAACTGTATAAGTCCATGTGTTCTATGAGAAAAAAACAGGCTGCACACAGATGGGTGAATGTAGCCTTAGAGGCAATATCAATAAAGCAAACAGAGCATAAAGCAGAAATGTATTCTATTCCAGTTTTAACTAGGTCTTATCAGAGGAAAATGTATAAAAATGAAATGTTTTCTATTTGTTCTGGTCCTTTTAATAATCATGATGTGCTACTGCTGTGGGTTGTACTAATAGTGGCATTCAAAGTCATAAAAAATGTATGGGACATTTTAATTTTTGCACCTATTTTTGCATTGTTATTTTCTTGTGTAATTGGGAACTGCAATACAGCTTGAGAAGTAAGTATTGAACACATCATCAATTTTCTAAGTAAATATAATTCCAAAGGTGATAATGACATGAATGTCTCATCAGATGTTGTCAACAACCCATCCAATCCACACAGGCAAATAAATCAAACCATAGATGTCCATAAACGTAGAGATTTGTAATATTAAGAAATGACACAGGGGAAAATGTATTGAACACATGAAGAAAGAGAGATGGAAAAGCCATGGAAAGTTATGACACCAGCTGAAATCTTTTAGTAATATGAAAGCAATTCTGCCACTTAATGAAACATATTACCGTTAGAGATGAGCGAACCGGTCGCGGTTCGGCTCGAGTTCGGTTCGCCGAACGGGCGTCTCGTTCGAGTTCGGTTCAGCGAACGTTCGACGAACCGAACTCGAACCGCATAGGAAACAATAGGAGGCAATCACAAACACATAAAAACACATTATAAATGTACACATACAGTTAATAAACATTGCCATAACACTTACCGGTCCCCGCGATCCCTCCTGCACTCTGTCTCCTGTCGCTATTCCATCCGATGATCGCTGAATCCTCCCGGTAACCAGCACTGCCAGCAGTGATGCAGGACCTATCGTGACGTGAAAAATAGCCATGTGACCAGTCACGTGCCTGTTATCTCATTGGCTACAGACTGGTCACATGACTATGACGCGTCATGTAGGACCTGTCATTGCATCTCTCTGTTACACGGTGCACGTTTGTGTATCGCCGTGTACCGGCGACATGCTCTAGCTCGACTCCCCGCTCTGCTTCCCCGTTCCCTTAAGGTACTGTCACACTAAGCGACGCTCCAGCGATCCCACCAGCAATTTGACCTGGCAGGGATCGCTGGAGCGTCGCTGCACGGGTTGCTGGTGACCTATCACGCAGATCTCACCAGCAACCAGTGACCACAGCCCCCAGCCAGCAGCACACGTGGAAGCAATGCTGCGCTTGGTAACTATGGTAAATATCGGGTAACCAACCCGATATTTACCTTGGTTACCAGCGCACACCGCTTAGCAATGGCTCCCTGCACTCCTAGTTACAGTACACAGCGGGTTAATTTAACCCGATGTGTAGTCTGGCTATGTGTGCAGGGGGCTGGAACTGGCAGCGTGAGAGTGGCGGACGCTGGTAACTACGGTAAACATCGGGTAACCAAGGAAAGGGCTTCTGGGTTACCCGATGTTTACCGTAGTTACCAGTGTCCGCAGAAGCCGGCTCCTGACCGGCTGACACAGCCGGTCAATCACGGAGATCACCATTGCCATAGCAACGCGCTTGGTAGCGGTGACGGGGACGTCCTGCTACCAGCACGCAGCGGCACCGGAATCACGTGATTGGAGCAGCATTGCTATGGCAACCCGTGCCAGCGCTTATAGCCGGGAGCCTGTGGTCACTTTCACAGAGTGATTTCTGCACGGAGCACAGCGTCTTCCCCCATGCAGCTGTGCTGTCTGATGGAGCAGAGCTGCATGTGTTGAAGAGGAAAGAAGACAGAAGAGCAGGATCGTGGAGGGGTGACAGGGGGTAATAAAGATGGAGTCTCTAATGTGTCTGTGTATTTATTTCTATTAAAGTATTTTTTCTCTGTGTGGTGTTTTTTTTTAACCCTTTATTGGAGATTCTTAATGGCCCGGTCAAACGTGCCTGACATTGAGAATCTCTGGCTTAATACTAGCTAGTAAAACAAAGCCAGTATTAACTCATGATTACCCAACAAGCCACCCGGCTCCAGGGCTGTTGGAAGAGTGGGATACAGCGCCAGATGATGGCGCTTCTATGAGAGCGCCATTCTCTGGGGCGGCTGCAGACTGCAATTCGCAGCAGAGGGGCCCAGAAACCTCGGGCTAACCTGTGCTGTGGATTCCAATCCCCAGCTGCCTAGTTGTACATGGCTGGACACAAAAATGGGGCGAAGCCTACGTCTTTTTTTTTTTTTTTGTTTTTTTTATTATTTCATAAAATTCATGAATTAATTAAAAAAAGGGCTTCCCTATATTTTTAGTTCCCAGCCGGGTACAAATAGGCAGCTGGGGGTTGGGGGCAGCCCGTACCTGCCTGCTGTACCTGGCTAGCATACAAAAATATGGTAAAGCGCACGTCCTTTTTTTGTAGTTTTTTGGCAAAAAAAATAAAAAATGCTTCCCTGGATTTTCCATTGCCAGTGAAGGTAACACCAAGCAGTGGGGGTTAGCAGCCAGTAGCTGCTTGGATTACCCTTAGCCAGCAATGCAAAAAATGCAGCGGGAGCCCATATATATTTTTTTTAATTATTTATTTAGATAACTAAAAACAAAAAGGGCTTCCCTGTATTTTGATTGCCTGACATGACAGTGCTGTAAAAATAAATCTTTAAAAAAAATGACATAGCGCTCCGCGGTATTTTTGATTCTCAGTGCAGATAAAGCAGACAGCTACGGTTTGCCACCCCCATCTGCCTGGCGTTACCTTGGCTGGCAATCAAAATACAGGGAAGCCCATTAATTTTTTTTATTTAAAAAATAGTTAAAAAAAAATTGATGTTGGGTCCCCCCATTTTTGAAAGCCAGCTAGGGTTAAGCAGACAGCTGTAGCCTGAAAACCACAGCTGGCAGCTTTACCGTGTTTGGGGATCCAATGTGGAGGTCACCCCAGGCTCTTTTTTTATAATTATTTTATAAATAATAATAATTACAAAAAAAAAGTAGGGTCCCCCCCAAAATGGATCACCAGCCAAGATAAAGCGGACAGCTGTGGTCTGGTATTCTCAGGGTGGGAAGGTCCATAGTTATTGGGCCTTCATAGCCTAAAAATAGCAGGCCGCAGGCATCCCAGAAGTGGCGCATGCACTAGATGCGCCACTCCTGGCGCTTCACCCCAGCTCATCCCGTGCCCTGGTGCAGTGGCAAACGGGGTAATAAATGGGGTTGATACTAGTTGTAAAGTCACCTGACATCAAGCCCAGCAGTTTGTCATGTCATGGCGTCTATCAGATACCCGACATCATAAACTGTCAGAACTAACAAAAAAAATCGACAAAAAAATGTAATTGAAAGAAAACTCCCCAAAACATTCCCTCTTTCACAAATTTATTGTAAGGAAAAAATGGGAACGTATCCCCCATTTTCTAGGAGTGCAGACCCTCCATGTGAAGAGTGTGGGTGCAATGAATCTGCACCCACTCTCCCTGGGTCCACAGCAACAGAGTCCATGTCGTAACGGTTGCTACCAAAGCTGCAATGCCCTGCTCATGAGGTAAGGGCATGCCTAATCAGGAGAACTATTCTACATTTCCAAATATTGGTATTTGCTGATATTATTGCTATTCCACCTACTATATATTGGGGATAGGATCTTGGAGATGGAATACCCCTTTAAGGTCAGTTATCCAGCTGAATAAATACTAAACAACAGAGCTCGCTATTTAGATGTGTTTTCTTGTGGCATATAACGGACTCTCATGTTTGGTAGTCATTCAGCAGGGCAACTATAAAATCAAATGCCTTCATTTGGAAATGTAGTATATAGCTCTCCTGATCAACTATGTTCCTTACCTCATGAGCAGGACATTGCAGTAATAATAATAATTTATTCATTTAATTAGCGCTACTAATTCCATAGCGCTTTGCATACATTGGGAACACTGTCCCGATTGGGGCTCACAATCTAAATTCCCTATCTGTATGTCTTTTAAGTGTGGGAGGAAAGCGGAGAACCCGGAGAAAACCCACGCAAACACGGGGAGAACATACAAACTCCTTGCAGATGGTAAGACTGCAGTGCTAACCACTGAGCCACCGTGCCGCCCATTTAGCTTACAGATGCATAACCACAACTCACTGTGTCTGAACACAGGAACTTGAGCTGACAGCCGCTCTGTGCATGCGGCAGCGTCTATTGTGAAGGAGAGGTCCGCAGGGGATCAACGCTGCACAGGTACCGTGGGACACCGGGGAACACCGGTGGAGTTATAGGGGGTGACCTGGCAGGGCCTGGGGAGGAGTTTTCTGTCGCATGTGTCATGGCACATGCGACAGAAATCAGAGGAGTAGGGTGAATGCGGCCGGCGCGCTGCTGTGCGCGCGGCCATCTTGGATTTCTGGAAGGGCATCAGGGGGGGCACTTTGGCGACACCAGGAACCGGGTAGGAGATTTATCATGTTTGTTCATGCCAGATGGGAGATAAATAATTTTTTACCGACACTGTCATTTACTGTAACGTGATCATCGGTGTACGGTGTATACCTGTGATCACGTGAGCGGGGACCGGAAAAACCGTCCTGAATCAGGATCTCCAGGGTCTCAGCTACGCCTGAAACCCCGGAGATTTTCTGACACTGGAGGGCGCTATTCACTTATTTCTGCCTGCTGTTTATAAACGGCAGATCAGAATAAGGCTACATTAACACGACCGATCCATTTTTGCAGTCTGCAAAAAACAGTCCGTTTTTTTCACGGGTGCATCCATGTGGCATCCGTTTCCGTTCCGTAGACGGTCCGTATGTCATCTGTTTGTCATCCGTGTGCCTTCCGTTTTTTTTGCGTACTGCAAAAAAACTGAAGGAGGGAAAATGCATAAATTTACCCAGGATCAATAGCTTCAACCTACATGAGGCAGTCACATGTTCACTCCAGTGCCATTTTCTACTGCTTTTCACAGCGTAGAGCGCTCTGGTGATTTTCCTGTGCTTGTACACTTCATATCAGTCTTTTCTGTCATTATAATGGCAGAAAGACACATAATGTCCCACTCTCCTGCATTTTGTAATTTTGCACCCTTTGGTGCCTTTCATGTGGCACTAAGGGGTGCTTAGCTTTGTATTTAGCCAAAAAAATGAAAAAAAAAAAAATGACGTAGGGTTCCCCCTATTTTTGTAGCCAGCTAGGGTAAAGCAGACGGCTGCAGCCTGCAGACCACAGCTGGCAGCTTCACCTTGGCTGGTAATCCAAAACTGAGGCACCCCTCGCTGTTATTTTAAATTAAATAAATAATTTAAAAAAAAAACACGTAGGGGTCCCCCTAAAATTGGATCACCAGCCAAGGTAAAGCAGACAGCTGGGGTCTGATATTCTCAGACTAGGGAGGTCCATGGTTATTGGACTCTCCCCAGCCTAAAAATAGCAGGCCGCAGCCGCCCCAGAAGTGGCGCATCCATTAGATGCGCCAATCCTGGTGCTTCGCCCCAGCTTATCCCGTGCCCTGGTGCGGTGGCAAATGGGGTAATATATGGGGTTAATACCAGATGTGTAATGTCACCTGGCTCCAAGCCCTGGGGTTGGTGAGGTCAGGCGTCTATCAGATACCCGACATCACCAACCCAGTCAGTAATAAAAAAAAATAGACGACAAACACATTTTTATTTGAATAAACACTCCCCAATACATTCCCTCTTTAACCAATTTATTAGAAAGAGAAACAAATCGAGGTCTGGTGTAATCCAAGCGGTCACCATGACGATCCACACTGTCCCAGTCAATGAAGAGCAGGATGTTCCCCATTGGCTGGGAGAGCAGTGCAATGACCTGAGCTAACATCAATGGGTCAGCCCAAGTCATTGCAGGGGATGAAAAGTGCTGCTGTCAGTGAGGTACATTACCTGCGCTGATCTCCTGCACACTGACTTAAATCATCATCACAGCCAAGTACGCGAGCGGCCCGTGACATCACCGTTAGTCAGTCTCGGGTCGGAAGCGAGAGAAGGTGATGTGACAAGCGGCGGCCATGGAGGACAGTGACAGCGCTGAGGTCGGGACTTCATCACCGCAGGTAAGCCGAGCGGGACCATGTGTGCAGAGTGCCAGGTGGGCGGAGCCTAACAGGGTCATGTGGCGCTGAGGACGTCAGTGTCGTGGACTGCATAGCTGGGGACAGTTGAGTGTGAGTGTCTGTGTATGTATGTGTACATGCTGCATGCAGGAGGGGGCGGAGCGAGCTGAGCGGGGAAGTGTCGGCTTCCTGCACACGTAACTAGGATAAATATCGGGTTACTAACCAAAGCGCTTTGCTTGGATACCCGATGTTTATCTTGGTTACTAGCTTCTGGCAGGCTGCCAGCAATGGCTCCTGCACACTGTAGCTGTAAAAAGCCCTGCTTTTTGTTGCTAGAACCGTTCTCGAACGTAACTAGAACTATCGAACTTTAGGAAAAAGCTCGAGTTCTAGTTCAATCTAGAACACCCCCCAAACTCACTCGAACCGCGAACTGGAGAACCTCGAACCGCGAACCGCGCTCAACTCTAATTACCGTAGCTGTTCAACTGATGGCCTATAAAAAGGTGTCTCAATAGGAAGGTGCCACAAAAGAAACATCTCATGATTGGCAAAACCAGTGAGCGCTCTCAAGAGTTTTGCAACCGTATTGTTGTAAAACATACTGGTTTCATTGTTTACAGAATAATATCTAAAATACTGAAGGTTCCAATTAACACTGTTGGGGCATAATTGGGAGCTGGAAAGAACATAAGTTTATCATACACCTTCTCAAACCAGGTGCCCCTTGCATGTTTTCTGACAAAGGAGTGAAAAGTATTATCAGAAGAGTTGTTCAAGTGCCAAGCAAAACCTGTGGAGAGCTGAAAGAACCTGGAATCAGCAAGTAAAATTGATTAAAAAAAGCAATAAGGAATGCAAACAAATTCCATGGATTGTATGCCTGCTCACCACTAGAGATGAGATATCCTTTCAAGCTTCAGTTCGCCGAGTTTCTCGGCGTTTACCGAACAGCTAGATGAAACAATTTGATGAACATATCTGAACCCCATTAAATTCAATGATGCAATGGGAGGGCTAACCAAAGGCATTGACAACACCTTCAGGGGGGCTAAAAAGCTGCCAATACAGCTCATACCATTTTATAGTGGAGCCCCACCATTGTAGCACAGCCATTAGCTTCCTAGATTAATAACATAAGAAATATTGATGCGAGTGAGTGACAGTTGTAGGTCTGGTAGGCTGGGAGCTCTCATACTTCATGAAACAGCTCAAACTGCTTTTCTGCTTAGCCACACTCAGTTGTCACCAATGTTAGCTTCATAGACTGTTATTGCTAGATACGTTTAAGGATAGTAACAAAGGTAAATGACTGAAAAGAAGCTGCATGCCTGCCAGTCTGGGAGCCCTACTTATGCAGGTAACACACATCAAACAGACCCATCTAGGAGTCTTCATCCCCATTTCCCAAAATTAGGGGCAAACACCTGGAAAGTGGCATCAATTTCCCCAGACTACAAATATTATAATGACAGGGTCTGGACAAGCATTTACAGCTTTCAAATTAAGTTAAAATTAAGAGGTGAGTGGGTAAGTGACAGGTGTAGGCCTGCTGTTCTGAGAACCCTAATACATCATGCAACAGCTCAAACTGCTTTTTTGCTCAGCCACACTCTGGTGGCAGCAATATTAGCTTCATAGACTGTTATTACTAGACACATTTAAGAATAGTAACAGAGGTATATGAGTGAAAGGTAGCTGCATGCCTGTCAGTCTGAGAAAATAGACTCAACTAGGAGTTCTCATCCTGATTTTCCAAATTTAGAGGTAGACACCAGGAAAGTAGCATCAATTGTCACAGAATACAAATAGAAGAATGGCGCAGCGTGGGTGAATGGGACAGGGCCTGGCCCAGGATTTCTGCCTTAAACATTCATCATTTAGAGGTGCATGAGTGAGAGGTGTAGGCATGGTTCTTTGAGAGCCCTACCAAATTCAGGCAGCACAAACAGCTTGGAGTCTCTAGATTTAAAAAAATTAGGGGCAGACACCAGGAAGAGTGGCATCATTTGCTCCAGAGTACAAATGATATAATCGTGCCTCATAGATGAATGGGACAAGGTTTGGCCCAGCTTTTCTAGCTTAAACATTAATCAGTAAAAGGTGGATGAGTGACAGATGTACACCTAGTGCTCTCAGCGCCCTGCCACTACAGGCAACACCCAACATGGAGATCCAACTTGGATTCTCCATATTTCAAAAAAATTAGGAAAATACACCACTAAAATGGCATCAGTTGCCCCAGAGTATAAGTAGTATAATGGCGCAGTATGCATGTATGCATGGGACACGGCCTGGAAAAAGACCTGGATCATTAGTTCTAGCTTCAACATTGATCAGTAACATGTAGATGAGCGACAGGTTTAGTCCTGGTACTCCAAAACCCCTGCCACTACAGGCATATCATGAAGATCTAACTTGGAGTTTCCACCTTACAAAAATTAGGGGCAGACACCAGGAACAGTGGCATCAATTACCCCAGAGTACAAATAGTATAATGGTGTAGCATGGATGCATTGAGCAGGGCCTGGGCTAGGGCTTGGTCCAGAATTCCTACGTTAAACATTGATCAGTAACAAGTGGATGAATGACAGGTATTGACCTGGTGCTCTGAGACCCCTGCCTCTAAAGGCAACATCCACATAGAGATCCAAGTTGGAGTCTTCACATTTCCAAAAACTAGGGGCGGACACCTCTAATGTGGCATCAATTAAGTAGTGTTATAGCACAGCATGGGTGCATAGGATAGGGCCTGGATCAAGGCTTGGCACAGCATTTCTAATTTAAACATTGACCAGTAACAGGATGATGTGTGACAGGTGTAGGCCTGATTCTCTTAGAATCCTGCCCTTACTGGCAACACACAACAAGGGTCCTGAATAAGGGCTCCGTTTACAAAAAAAATTGGCTTGTTATGACTTAGGAGAAAGCAAAAGGAGGAGAAATAGGAGGAATAATAGGTGTTTCATACATACAAAAAAGCCAAATTGTAAAAGGAACAGTGGTGGACACACCTTTTGATTATTATGGTTTCATTATTATTTGCTATTAATTGGTCTCCACCTAACTAGATTCTCTCTTTTACAGTCCATCCTTCATGCAGCAGCCAGGGTCACCTAATTGGCTAACCGCTACTTAGATGCTTCTGCTCTTTGCCAGTCATTGTACTGGCTGCCCATGTATCATAGGATCCAAATCAAATTTCTTGTTCTCACCCACAAAGATCTCCACAGTGTGGCACGCACCTACATCTCCACCCTCACCTCTGTTTATCACCCTACCCATTCTCTAAGCTCTGAAAACGACTTTCGACTAATATCTTCAATAATCTGAACCTCCCACTCTCGGATCTAAGACTTCTCCTGAGCTTCACCAATCCTCTGGAATGCTCTACTCCAAGAAACTAGGATGAACCACAACTTACTCAGCTTCAGACACTCCCTAAACACATATCTTTGTAGGGTGGCCTATCACATTGCCTAATCGAATTCAGTTCACTTAGTCCTTCCATGACTTCTCAGATCATAACTCTCCGTCAAACTCCACTGCACCCAAAAGCATCTCCAAGATTGTCTGATGACTGGTTCATGAAATCATAGTGTGGCAGGACCACAGAATTATCAATCACATTTTATATGCTACACATCACTACATTTATGGACATTTATGGTTTCATTTATTTGCCTGTTGTTGGATTGATGTCAATAGCACCTTTAAAAATATATTTACTTAGAAAATTGGTGACGTGTTCAATAATTATTTGACTCATTGTATAAAATATATTAGCCCCATTAAAAAATATACAGTCTTTTTACCCACCTTATACAGCTGACCCAGCAGTTCCTGCAGCTACCGATTTGTAATGCAAAAGGATGGACCAGATCTGTAAGCATCATTTCTTCCTGAACTGTTTAACCTCTTTACGACCAAGGACGTACTAGTATGTCCTTGGTTGCCTCCATCCGGTTACTGCAGGGTCTAGTAGCAAGCCTGTGGTAATTCCTGTATAAGACTGCTGATCTGATCAGCAAACAAGTTGGACTAACAGGCGTCTGTGTATCCACCCCTGCCTGTTAACCCCTTAGCTCTTGCTGTCAAACTCTGGCACCATGATCCCCTCCGCGGCCCTTTAAATCACACTACTTACCCGCCGCCATTGGCAGCCCTGTGACGCGATGACAGGGCACCAATGTGTTGCCATGACCGTGCGGGGTCAAATGATGACTCCTGATGCTGTCATTACTTACTTCCTGTGTGAGCCGGAAGAGCGCCGGCGTTCAAGGAGAGCAGCATTTCTCCTGATCAGAGCAATGCTGCAGCATCACTCTGATCAGGAGAAGTGATCAGAGTATGCAGTCATAAAGCCCCCTAGGGGGACTAGTAAAATCAATAAAAAATGTAAAAAACAAAGTTTTCAAAAATATGAAAAAATAAAAAAACCAAAAGTTCAAGTCACCCCCCTTATGCCCCATTGAAAATAAAACAATAAAAAAACACATATTTCATATCACCACGTTCAGACATGCCTAATCTATCAAAATATAAAATGAATTAATGTGATAGGTATAGGTAGTAAAAAAAAATGTGAAATTGCAAAATTATGGTCTTTTTTGGTTGGCACAACATTGCATTAAAATGCAATAACAGGAGATCAAAACTATGCATCTACATAACAGTGGTATAATTGAAAAAGTCAGATCAAAATGCAAAAATAAGCCCCAGATTTTGAAAAATTAGAACACTTCAGGTCTTGGAGAAAGGCGACACAAGCCATAATCTTTTTTTGGACTAACTTCAGATTTTTTTTCACCATTTAGATAAAAGTAAAACTATACATGTTTGGTTGCCACAAACTCGTAGTGACTTGAGGCATCATAATGATATGTCAGTTTTACCATATAATAACATGACGAATAAAATAAATCAAAAACTACTGAGGAATTTCCCTTTTTCACAATTTCTCTGCATTTGGATTTTTTTTCCATTTCCAGTACACTATATGGTAAAATAAACGGTGTCCTTCTGAAGTAGAACTCATCCTGCAAAAATAGAGCCCTCATATGGGAATATTGATGGAAAAATAAAAAAGTTATTGCTCTCCGAAGAAGCAAAGGAAAAAATAAAAAGAGAAAAATTGCCCGGGATGAAGGGGTTAAAGTGTGCTCACTGTGTATTTATTGTCTGATAGCTTGTTCTTCTTTCTACCAGACAGATTAACATGATTTCCAAGTGGCTGAAGGTTGAATAGTCCACAAACTGCTATTTGAAATCAACTCCTGAATATTTGAAGCAAATTATTAATATTCCACAGAATTTAATAAAAAACATTTTTTGCAAGAAATCTAAAAACCGAACATGATATGTACAGCTTTCTCAACATAATGTAAGAAAAAGGGACATTTTTTGGCGATGCATATTACCAGGATCATCAGTTTCTTATTGAGAATACTTTTCAATCAGATGTGCATATCAATACAATTTTATATAGTAGCTCAGTTTAAAGGGCAAAATCTGGATTAATTTTCTGTGTTACAGTTGTTAAATACCATGATTGTCAGACAGTGGTTAGCCGGACTCCAGAGGGGAATACTATTAAAGCTAGAAACAAAGGGAAGTGTGAATATCACGCTTTAATGCTACAACTGCATTAGACATAAAATGTCCACATGCCCAAAAAAAAGAAATAGATCTTTCCTCTCTTAATCCTTCAGGACATGACCTTCTTTCCTCATGTCTGTTCTGTAGTAGTCAGACTTGTGAAGATAAAAAAAAAGTTTTGTAAGCTTAGTTTGGCTTTTAGTTTGAAATGTGGTAAGAAAAAGACTGAGAACAGCATATTTTATAATAAATGTGTCATGTATCGAGGAGTCAATCTACTGAAATTCAAATCTGACGCCTAGTCAGCACATAGTACATTATGTTCTAGATCGATATTATGTTGAGAAACAATGTTTCTTTCAAATACCTTATGTTGGAAATAGTGCCTGTAAGAGGCGCTATTGCAGATCACTGTTCCCCTTGCCTGACCCCCGGGGTCTGTGACCTCGGGCATCCGGTGATGTAACGTCAAGTTCCTGTTAACCTGACATCATCGTGGCCAGCCACAGTGTCAGTGATGGGCTGTGGGTGGTGTTTTACTGCTCATCACAGCCCAGCATGTCAGCCCATCAGCTCCCTCCTCTCTCACAGCTGAGCGCTGCAAGCAGGAGACAAACTGGGCTGTGACAAGCGGTGAAACACCGCCCACAGCCCAGTAACTCAGGAAGACTGCGGCCGGCTGCGATAATGTCAGGTTAACAGGAACTTGACGTAACATCACCGGATCCCCGAGGTTACGGAGCCCGCGTATCAGGCATGGGGAACAGCAGTCTGCAATAGCTCCTCTCACATGCACTATTGCCAACATAAGGTATTTGAGAGAAACATTGTTTCTCAACATAATATCGATCTAGAAAATAAAAAAATATGGGTGAACCACCCCTTTAATGTTGGAATCATTAGTGCAAAGGGATGATGCAAAAAAAAATTGTACAGTTAGAGATGAGTAGATTTATCAGCAAAAGATCCAGTTTGAATCAAATTTTCTCCCAAATTTTTAGTTTTCAATTTTGTTTATGGGAAACCTAATGTTTGGAAAAATGTGGCAAATTTCAAAGATCCACTTATTTCTATTTACAGTCACTTTCAAGGAAAAGAAGAAACTCGAGTGGACTGCCTCACGGACAAGAGAATCCAAATTAAAAAAAATGATGAAATTTCAATTTGCCTAAAATCATTCTTTCATCTCTGACAATATGAATTAAGATTTTTTTTTAATATCAGTAACTAGTATCAAACTTGAAAAAAAAGTGTTTAGTTGTTACCTAATTATAATTTATAACTGTGGGAGTGGACTATATCTAATGATATTAATGATCTTTTAATACCTAAAGTTGTATTCATGACAAAGTGGATATCCTGTATGTCTAGAAGAAAGAAGGTTTCATAATCATGATCACGGTTGGGAATTATTTTCTATACAAGCACTGAAAATATGAAACTCTACTATACAATGTCATGATGGTTGAGTCAATGAAGAAGTTACATGAGGAACTTTATTGTAAATCATATTATTACAAATTAAGTTCACTAGATATCAAGAGACTCGATATGAAGCCTGCAAATAATTTTGTAAGCAATATTTGCAATCAAGAGTACCGTACATTTTTCTGTTATGGGATCATTTTCATATGCTTCATCAGACCTTTTACCTTTCTTTGAATTAACATGGAAGAATTAGAGGTTGTGATTGATGGACCTATATCTTTTTTAATATTGGCAGCTAGAGATGAGCTGATAGATCTCAAGAGGATTAACTTTAAGTCAAACTTTCTGAAATTTGATGATCGCTTCAAGTTCAAACAATCTGCAATTCAATTCATGAAAGTTAGCAAAAAAACTAGACACCAGCACCCATTGCACATTCTGATGAATACTCATTGAGCTCCAAAACATTGAAAATGTACAACCTTAACATTATATGTGCCTTGGCTCGACTCCGGGGTCTGATTCGGTGACCTCTGGGTGTGTGATTGGTTTCCCTTTCTGTTAAGGCTGCTTTACATGCAGCGACATCGCTAGCGATAGCACCCACCCCCGTCGTTCGTAGCATCACGGGCAAATCGCTGCCCGTGGCGAACAATATCGCAGGTACGCGTCACACGAACTTACCTTCCTAACAACGTCGCTGTGGCCGGTGAACAACCTCTTTTTTAAGGGGGTGGTTCATTCAGCGTCACAGCGACGTCACACAGCAGGCCACCAATAGAAGCGAAGGGGCGGAGAGCAGCCGCATTCACGTCACTCCCACCTCATTGCCGGAGGACGCAGGAACGCTGTTGTTCGTCGTTAACGGGGTGTCATACGCAGCGATGTGTGCTGCCTCAGGAACGACGAACAACCTGCGTCCAGAACGAGCAACGATATTTGGAAAGGAGCGACGTGTCAGCAATCAATGATTTTCTGAGTATTTGGAATTGTTAGCGGTCGCTCGTAAGTGTCACACGCAATGACGATGCTAACGAGGCCGGATGTGCGTCACGAATTCCGTGACCCCAGCAACATCTCGTTAGCGATGTCGTTGCGAGTAACGGGGCCTTTAGCCCACAGCCTATTTTGTCTCTGTCCATATGCTGATAGATCTTTTTACTTTCTTTTTCTTCGCCTTACTCTTCTGCTTAACTTTCAGTCAAGTGTTTTTACTTCTTTGTTTTGTGTTTTTGCTATTTATACTCATTATGCTCACACCTTTACTGATGGCTATATTACTGGAGGATGGATGTTTGGAGTCCCAGTTCTTCAGATAAGGATTACCTTACAGAATAATCTCTTTTGCTTTTTCCCTGCAGAAAGAGGGATAGGCTGCAATTATACTTTTCTTTTAAATGGCACCTTCAGGCAATAGAATTCCAGAGTATCTATCAACAATCCACGAGATTTAAACTCCCTGTGTCAGTTTAATTTCTTTCCTTTACCAACTAAAATGGCCAGGGATTTGGATTTTTTAATAATAGTCACCTGTTCTAGTTTAAAAGCATTAATGTGCTTAAGATGGACATTTTGCCTAGGGTCCTACAACTATTTCAGACTGTCTCAATCACACTACATACTTCATATTTCAGATAGACATTTGCTAACAAATTTGGCTATGGGAGGAATCCAAATAATAATTATCAAAACAAAAAATTCCTAAAATGTACAAGTTTTATTAGCTATACTTAAAAACAGAATAAGTGGATGAATATAAGAAAATCACTCCAGAAAAAAGTAACTGGATGACCGAGTAGGGTGAGACAAGCGAAGATATATGGTGAACCTAAAGGGCTGTTGCCCCTAAGGTCTCACCCTACCTTGCCGTGGAGGTCAGCACCCTAATGAAGTGCAAATGTCACCCCTGTTCACTAAAGACTCACCCTTGGAGACTCTAATGAGTCCCTAAATTGAATCCTGCCGACAACAAGGTTATCCACAAGGTACAGGTCTGACCAAGGAGGTTAAATAACCAAGCTCAAAAAGTGATAAAAGACGTATCCACTAACGACATACCACGCTGAGTCATGATAGATCCAGCATTAAAAACCCATTCAAACCACTATGGTTACTGGTGTGCCCCACAGTACCCAGCAGGAATGAAATTGGGAACCCCCCAAAAAAGGGGTGCAAAAACAAGAGCTATAGGTCAGACTATAAGCAAAGAGAACAGCAAAAAAACTTCCCTTATAGATGTAGTCAACCAAGAAACAGACATTGTCAGCATTTATTAATTTTGTTTGCGGAGGTAACAAACCCGCATTTCCAATTTCCATTTTGATAAAGTCTAAATGCAGGGAAGAGGTGGACATGCCTGATTTAAAGCTTTATTACTTGGTCACCATGCTTACTAGACTCATTAATTGGTACCATCACAATAATACTTATGTTTAAGATATGTGTCTCATTAGAAATGGACCTTTGCCCACTTTCCATTTGGTCTCTCCTGCATGCCGACATATTTCATACAGTAAGTCTCCCCTTTCTGGTTTCCCTTCTTTTGCAGGTCTGGTACAGACAGCTCAGGAGGTGGCCCATGTCACACAGACCAATCCTACTGACAATCCAGACTTCTCCCCAGGCCTGAGAGCTTCAACCTTTCTAGTCTGCAATTCAGCCTATCCCATGTGTTTGTGCCATGTGCTGAGAGGGACGTTTCTTCCCTCCTTAGCAGAATTTTGGACCAGGGAAAAATATATCTTGGCTTTCATATAATCAGATGAGCTCCTTTGTTATATCACTGTCATCTCTGAGCTCTCTTTATATAAGAGTGAATATATTTTCTAAGGAACACCATATTACAAAATACTCCCACAAATGTAGGGCTTGGAATTAATTTTCTGCACAACAAAAAAAATAAACAAAAAAATACACTTTTCTAACAAATTCATTCAAGATCATGCTTCAAAGATGAGTACACCAAAACTGAAAATCTTGGGAGCAAAACTAATGATAAGGCTACAAAATTGTAATTGTCCAAAATTTAGCCATAGATATGTTCAATTATTAGTGATGTGCGAAAACTAAAATGATCGGGTTTGGATTTTTTGTTTAGAATACTACATACTATTTGTGTATTCGGCACTTCACGAATAACAAATCTAATGCAAGTCAAGGAGAAACCTGAATAATTTTCAGCCGGACCCTCCCAGGATGTCTGGCGGGGCTGTAAAAATGATGAAATAGATGGAATAGTGCTGAAATTAAATGAGAACAGCATGGAGAAGATGCCTGGATGCATATCTGAAACACAGGTCATTTCTGAGTCAATGCTGTCAGAGTATTATGGCACTTTGACGTATGGTCCCACTCCTATTTGTGATAACCAGCGCAGGTAAAGTCGACAGCTGAGGGCTGCAGACCACAGCTGTGTGCTTTATCTTGGCTGGTTAACAAAATAAAGGCTCTCCATGCAGTTTTTTTTAAATTATTTAAATAAATATTGAAAAAAAAGCTTGGGCTCCTGGCCATTTGTGATAACCAGTGCAGATAAAGCAGACAGCTGGGGACTGGTATTCTCAGGCTTAGAAGATCCATGCTTATTAGGCTTTCACCAACCTTAAAATAGATGCCCGCAGCCACCCCACAATTGGTGCATCCATTAGATGCTCCAATTGTTTCTCTCTACCTGACTTATCCCTATTGCCCTGGTGTAGCGGAAATTGGGGTAATATGTGGTGTTGATGTCAGCTTCCATGGTGATCCATGACATTAGAACATGTGACCGCTCACTGCGGCCTCCTAGACACACTGAAAACAGCATGGGACCTGCTAGAAGGGACTCAGGTATACTCAGCGCTGTACTGTCTGACTTCATCTCACGGTGGTAGTGCAATCCAAAAGTCTGGCACTGAGTTAATCTTAGGTCACTTCTGGTGGTTTTCACAGTATCCTCTGTGTGAGCCACCAGGTGTGAGCTCAGTTGAATTTAGGGACGGTCACAGCTGACGGCTAACAAAGAAGGTTCAGTGAAAACCACTAGACATGACCTCAGGGGAACACAGTGTCAGACTGTCTGTCTGTGTGTCACGGCAGCTGTTCAGTCTGACAGTCAAGCAATGAGGTCACCTGAGGTCATTTCTGGCAGCTCATGGTGGCAGCACAGTAAGACTTGGAGCTGTGAGGCTCGGAGACCTTAAAGGAGTCTTTAAGGGAGATTTTAAGGTTCCTGGAGTTCCCAGATTTGTGACATCTGGAGGCTGTGCACTCTTTTAAGCTATTGGACTGTCGGACTGCGCTGCCGCTGTCACCTGCAGTCCGACAATCCAACACTGAGTTCAACTGAGGTCACAGCTGGCAGCTAACACAGAGGATATCATGAGAACCTACCAGTCCAGAAGTAATCTCAGATGAACTCAGTGCCAGACTGTTGCACTGCATGTCACAGCGTTAGCGCAGTCCGACACTCCAGCACTGAGTTTCCCTAAGGTCACATCTGATGGCTCTCACAGAGGGTACTGTGAGAACCACCAGATGTGACCTCAGGTGAAATCAATGTTGGATTGTCGAACTACGCTGCTCTCAGTGTGTCCCAGATGCCGCGGTGATCATTCTCGTGTTCTTATGTCACCACTCACCATGACCTCTGGAATTAGCAAAGCCAGGATCATCTTGGGATGTCATGTGGATTATGTCGTAGTGCTGGGGTGTCTTGGGGGTTAATAAATTGGTGAAAGACAGTGTGGTTTTCTTTTATTTAAAATAAAAGATTTTTGTGTGTGTTTTTTTTCTTGTTACCTACATTGTTGGTAATGGGGGAATCTCATAGACCCCTCTCCATTACCAACCCAGGGCTTTATGGCATCTGTGATTTTTTACAAAGTTTGGTACATGTACGGTGGTTGTTAGGAAGGAGATAAGGCACAGTATATGAGGTGCAAACATTGATGGTTAGCCCATTGCAAGATACTAGTGTTTTTGTATATTTTACATCTCTAATAATTCAAGTTTCCCATGACATAGTTTGGTGCAGCTATTTCAAGCACTTTATTTTCCCAAAATTAACAGTAGATCCTAAAAAGGGAAATCTATAAATGAAGGCTTTATCTTTTTTCATATCCCCTATCAATGTAATTTATTTTATGCAAAAAAAAGGAAGAAAAGATCGGGCACTGCAGCTCAAAGGCTGTGGAGTGGAGTCGTACTTACAGAACTGGTATGTAGCAGTCAATGGATTAGATTAGCAACTCCAGGTGGTGCTCAGCTTACGGCACAGTCACTGCTCTGAAGAATCCAAGCAAAGGTAGAAAGGCGGCATTTCACCATGAGATTTTTCAGCTTTATTCAAAGCATGTGAAATACAGCATAAGGGGGAGAGGGGAGTGCAGGAGCGGCAAGCAGACGACGGCCGTTTCGCGCTGTAACAAGCGCTTTGACTAGTCCTTTTGGACTCCTGCACTCCCCTCTCCCCCACATGCTGTAATTCACATGCTTTGAATAAAGCTGAAAAACTTTATGGTGAGATGCCGCCTTTCTTCCTTTGCTTGGATTCTTCAGTAAATTATTTTATTCTCTAGCAGTTTAAGTTTGCTTGCTGTATATGCATTATACTTTGAAATGGGTTGACGCTGCATAGAGATTTTGCAATCAACACTTTTTTTGCTTTTCCTTACAACTTTCAAATGGGATATAAATGCTAATATCAGCATTGTCGGCAACTAGTTTGTTAAAAATTAATGGCTGCAAAGCTTCTAGCAATATACCACCTTGTAAAGACGGCAAATTTATAATACACTGGGCATCTATTAATTATACTTCTTGTTCACAAAGTTTTCGAATAAAGGTCAGTTTAATTGTAATTCTGCAGAGGTTACATATGCAGCTGAATGTAATTTCCATCTAAAAACTGTATATGATTAGAATGAAGGAACATTAAACATATTTATTATCATATATTTGTATACACTAAAATAGATGATAGACTATAGAGTAATTACATGAATGAAAACAGAGTTGATAAGATTAGTCTTGGCCATTATCATGATGATAATCAAATTACAATCCTAATATACAGTGATGGAGATAAGCAAATTATATTTGAGAGAATAGAATGCTAGTCAAATTTTACAAAAATCCACATATTTCAAAATGCATTTTTTGTTGTAATTCACCATCATTGGCTACCATATTCCACAAGAATAGGCCAAAAATCAACGAAAAGCTAAAAAATCCTTATTCTCACCTCTCCACCCCTCCACCACCCATCTGATCATTGCTGCATCTTCTTCTCACCACTGCTCATGTTGACATCCCCAGGAATCTCACTCTAGGCCAGGGTACTTTTGCGTAGTGTATGTAAGGTCATGACATACGTAGTGATGTCATAACGACTTAACCTTTATAAATAAATCTTTATTTTTATATAGGGCTAATGTATTCCACAGCGCTTTCCATACATCAAGAACACTGTCCCCATTGGGGCTCACAATCTACATTCCCTATCTGCATGTCTTTGAAGTGTGGGGGGAAACTGGAGTACCCAGAGGAAACCCACGCAAACACAGGGAGAACATATAAACTCCTTGGAGATGTTGCCCTTGGTGGGATTCAAACCCAGGACACCCAGCGCTGTAATACTGCAGTGCTAACCACTGAGCCACTGTGCCGCCCTTTTGTGTGTTTGTGCAGAACCCTTGTGGTCCTTTTCATAATCGGAAGTCTCAAACCAGCGTGAGACGCCTGGAGACTTCAGCCTGAGCAGCAGTGATTAAAAGATGCAGTGAGGGAAATGGATGATGGTGAGCAGCGGAGGGACCATAGAGGTGAACAATATGGTGGGTATTCGGGGGTTTTATTGTATTTTTCCATATTTGTTTTATTGTGCTCTGGGTTCTGTAGAAAAGGGGGGCAATAGGAAATGGTACATTCTCGGGAAAATCTGCAAAAACAGTAAAATAAATACCACAAGTTTCATACAAGAGCATATTATACCAATACAATCAATTTTATTAAGTAGACATTTAAAACATATAGAATTTAATAATTAGAAATATATAGTCAAATATTTCACAGACAAACAATTATACTCTCCGCCTTACTACAGCAATTATATGTGCTTGAAATAAATATTTAAAGGATCGATAATTAAATGGGAAATGTATCTCCCAATGTGTTAACACTGTGCACCAAAATTACCACTGTATATGCTTAAAAGATGACCAACCCTTAATATACAGAATCTTGAATAAATCTACTAGTAGGCAAAATCACAATCCCTTTAATAGCTTAATAATATTCAATACATTAATATTCAATATATATTTTGGGGTATAGAGCTTTTTAAAATATCCTTAATTAAATGTTATGAACTATGTGTATTTTACATTTTAAATGGGTATTAATCCCCCCAAAAAATATATATTTTTGGGTCACTATCCCTTTAAAGGTGCTGTTAGTGCATCTATATAGCTCTTAAAAGGTGCTATATTGCAACTTTATATTGAATTTACCAAATATATTAAATAATAGGGATTTATTTTGCACTTTCACAACGTTGCACAGCTAAATAGGTCAAATACTTATGTTAATAAAATTTGGAATACTATTACTTTAATTATTACTATTATGACCAATTCTTTTAAGTCTATCACTGCAACTCTTTGTGTACAATTAGATTGATTGCAAAAAAAATATTTAATGAAAAAAATGTTAGGGTAACCAACTCTTTAAGAACAAGTGCAACATTATATACCATTTTCTATTGGAGTACCTATCCCTTAAGGTGAGGCTGTCTATGTGAATACACAAAAAAAAAATTGTTTACTCCAGCATAGTAGATAATTGTAGTGCTCTTAGCATATTGAGATCCTTCAAACATAGTGAATACAATTTAAGAAGCATTAGATTCCATATATCACTTACAGGTATTGGTAGGGGTCAAGCCCCGCACTGCCACGACGCACGTTTCAAAAATTATTCCTCAGAATTATGAAATTTCGTATGTTTTAAATATCTATTTAATAAAATTGATTGTATTGGTATCATATACTCTTGTGTGAAGCTTGTGGTATTTATCTTATGTTGAGTTATAATACCGTATATAATAATTGATGGGAGCTTTTTTGTACTTACAAACAGTAAAATGTATTTGTGCTCAAATCATCCACTCATCTTTATGCAGCACAAATATCAATATAAAATGCACTAGTATTCACTAACTCCAGTCCTGAAGAGCCACCAAGAGATTGTGTTTTCCGAATTTTCTTAGTATTGCATGAGTGTTGATTCTATCATCTGTGCAATTATAAGGAAATGGTGAAGACATGCACTGTAGGTGGCTCTTGAGGACTTTTTTACCCCCTAAACTACCACCATGCAGTTATAATGGATAGTAACTGTAGTATAATAATATCTTGTATAACACATTGTTAAGAATGTGTAAAGTAATAGTACAGTATTGTGGGCACTGAATTATATGCAAATTACTGTGCTAAAGTCATCATCAATGAGGCAGCTATTAAGTAGAGTCATGCAGACAAGTCTCTATACTCAGCCTTCCTGATTTAATTGAAATCCCACTGAAGCTGGTTTGTAAAGACATATTACAGCCTGTTGGACATTAATTAAGCTAGGAAAAGTGTGTTTAAGGATTGGATGGCATGACTCTTCAAGATAATGGCACCAACCTGATGATCCTTGTGCAGAAATTTACATGCAACTCACAGTTTGATAGTTCATTTTCAACAGTATGCAATTGTGTGCAGATTATACAGGCAATTTTTATATTACAATTAGAGGGGTTGTCTGTTCTTAGGGTATATGTCTGCAGTCACGCTATGTGATTTGTATACATGTGGCCACGTGCCCACTAGACATGAGCAGACTCTGTCATCACAGGTGGATTGAGCAAGGCGGGATACAGTCTAGTTATAATGTGGCTGGAGTTAGACTGTCCTTTAATACAAATTCAAATCCAAGGATGAGAGTGGTACTTTATTTATTTCTCCAAAGCAACTTGGTCACGTTCACATAAAGTCACACAGCCCTCCAGTTCTTAATAGGTTTTACAGAAATCAAGCACAGTTTTTTCTAACATAGTGTTACGGTTGTACTGCCTGATAGAATAATAGATGTAGGTATACGACTATCAGCAGACAGGGTCCACCGTGCAGTGGTGTTAATGCTGCAGCTGGTGGCCATGAGCAAACAACAAACCAATTAAAGTGTTATACACCCGCGTTAATGGTCACGCTGATGTAGACAACGGCAGAACCTAAAGCTCACTCTGTTACCGAACAGAACCTAAACTAAAGTGTGCAGCACATGTGTTAACGGTCACATGGCAGCTATATGGTAAAGATGTCTGAAGCTCTGTTACTGCACAGAGTCAGGTTATGTATCACTAGCCTCTGTTACCTCACAGAGGACAATGTATAGTATACACAGTATGGATAGGGATACATCAGGAGAGCACTAACTGTACTCCCCTAACTACGGATTCATTATATGCTCAGGTAGAGTGTAGGGGTGAGCACATAGGGTCCATAACTCCCGGGCCGACTTGCCTCTTGGTACACCTAGTTAACTGCTGGTACCTCCATGGCTGAAGTTGACTGATTATGGAGCACTAGCCTCAACCAGAGGACTGACGCTAGAACGGTCTGGTAAGACCCCACCGCCTGACCCTGAGCCTGTTTTCTGAACCTCATCAGTCCGGTTGGACTTTGATGTCTGTCCTGAAGCTAAGAGCGTGCATGCACTCAGCTCCACACACAAAGACAACTGCGCACCTCCATGTGGGCTCCCAGGGCTTTTATAATCTAGGTACCACCTACAAGATGGTGGCACCTATAGCCAGCCCGAACCTCGGCCAATGAGCGGAAGTGACGTGGCCATGCATCAGCGGTAACATCACCCGTGGAAAATAGGAAGGCAGTAACATCATCCGCAGCCAATTAGGTGCCAACATGTGGTACACAGGCGCAGATACTGGTAAACATGGCGCTGAAATCCCACGCATGAGAAGTAGCGCTATTCCCACACTTAGGCTCAGAATGGCAAATAGTCCAAGCCACCACATGAGAATCCGAAGGCCGCCTAGAACGCCTTCGTGTACGAGAAGGAACAGAACCAAAGGACGAACCGGGGGTGCCGCCGCACCACGGTTCATGATACATAGTCTTTTTATAGACGACACTACCTAATTGTAGAAATGAGATAGTACTGTTTTATTCATGGGAACAAAAAGTATAAATGTCAGTTTATATGTCAAGTTATATGTAAGAGTTGTCCATGCAAATTTATGACGATTTGTATTGGGGCTATTGCTATATATATAAATTATGCTCTTAAACAACATAAAAAGAAACAGAAAAATAGTACCGTTATTTTCTGACTATAAAACACACTTTTTTTTGCTAAAAAGGGTATGCATCTGATAGAATGCATCCTTCTCAATTATATAGAGAGATGCTCTCTCCTCCTGCCAAAGCTTACCGGGATCTGAGTGGATGGACAGTGTAAGGGTGGCTTTACACGCTACGACATCGCAAAAGCGATCTCGTTGGGGTCACGGAATTTGTGACGCACATCCGGCCGTGGTAGCGATGTCGTTGAGTGTGACAGCTAGTAGCGATTTTGAATCGTTGCAAAAACGTTCCAAATCGCTAATCGGTGACATGCCCCCCTATTTCCAATTATCGTTGCTGCTGTAGTAACGATGTTGTTTGTCGTTCCTGCGGTAGCACACATCGCTACATGTGACACCGCAGGAACGAGGTACCTCACCTTACCTGCGTCCCGCCAGCAATGAGGAAGGAAGGAGGTGGGCGGGATGTTACGGCCGCTCATCTCCGCCCCTCTGCTTTGATTGGGCGACAGTTTAGTGACGTCACTGTGACGCCGAATGAACCGCCCCCTTAGAAAGGAGGTGGTTTGCCGGTCACAGCGACGTCGCTAGGCAGGTATGTGCGTGTGACGCTGCCATAGCAATAATGTTCGCTACGGCAGCGATCACCACATATCGGCCGTGCGATGGGGGCGGGTGTAATCGAGCTCGACATCGCTAGCAAATGCTAACGATGTCGCAGCGTGTAAAGCACCCCTAAGAGTTAAGCAACTGAAGGACCTTTCACACAAGAAAATTAAAGACATTTTAGGTCATGTGATTGATCACATAATCTGAAAAGTCATTTAGTTAATCAAGTTGATAGTCCTTCATGTGCTCAACTCCTTCAGCCTCCATCCAAGTCTCAATCAGGAACTACCAAATGTGGTAAAGAGTAGTGTGTGTGTGTATGTGTGTAAATTTGCATGTGACATAAATGTATGATATATGTTAGTATAAATGTGCATGTAGCAGAGCTGTGTATATAAATGTAGCTGTGCAAGTAGCAGAGCTGTGTTTGTATGTGTACTTGTTCATGTAGCAGAGCTGTGTATGAAAGTGAAAACGTGCATGTAGCAAAGCTGTGTATATAAGTGTAAATGTGCATGTATCAGAGCTGTGTGTAAGTGTACTTGTTGATGGAGCAGAGCTGTGTATGTAAGTGAAAATGTGTATGTAGCAGAGCTGTGTATATAAGTATAAATGTGCATGTACCAGAGCTGTGTTTGTAAGTGTACTTGTTCATGTAGCAGAGCTGTGTATGTAAGTGAAAAGATGTATGTAGCAGTGCTGTGTATGTATGTATGAATGTGAATGTAGCAAAGTTATGTGTGTATAATACACACATTGCAGAGAAACACTAACAATAAATTTATTACTTCCTAGTCTACACTATTTATATTAAAATTTGCGCTAATGACCCCTCCACTTTACACCACCAGCGACATTTTTTTTTAAAAAAATAGACAAAATCATTATTTTATTTTCTGCGGTTAAAATTTAGGGAGCATCTTATGGCAAGGAGTGTCTAGGTCTTGCTCCAAAATGATGTCATTACAGTGACAACCGTCGCCACACGTGCGCTAAAGACCCTGCGACCAACGGTTCAGCTAAGGCTCCCTGCACACGTAACCAGGGTAGACATCGGGTTACTAAACAAAGTGCTTTGCTTAGTTACCCGATATTTACCCTGGCTATGTGTGCAAGGAGCCAGCGCTAAGTGGTGTACGCTAGTAACCAAGGTAAATATCGGGTAACCAAGCAAAGCGCTTTGCTTAGTTACCCGATATTTACACTGGCTACGTGTGCAGGGAGCCTAACTGAACAGCCTGAACTAAGGGCTGACAGGACGACACCCGACACTTCCCCGCTCGGCTCCGCTCCCCCCGCACTCCGCATGTATACACTGAACACACACGCACCCCGCACTCCGCCACCCCACACACATTAGGCTGCTTTCACACTTGCATTGTGAGGCATCCGTCACAGTGCGTTGTGTGACGCATTTGATGTATGCGTTACAAATAGTCTGATAATAAATTAACAGATTCCTATAAAAGAACGTTTTGAGGTTTGTTTGTTTGTTTTTTTTATGTTTCGCCGGGAAAAGGAGATTTGCGGTCACGAGGAGAAAGAGAGGTAACCACAAATCCCCTGAGTGACTGCAGTGAGCCGTGCGATCAGCTGTGCCGTCACCCAGGTGACCCGTAGCCACAGCTGCAGTCCTCCACCCAAGAGCTGTGTTCACAGGTCACCTGAATGAGGGCACAGCTGATCGCGCGGCCCACTTCAGTTGCTGCGTGAAGCTGATAGAGAGCAGTCATGTTCTACGGCTGCTCCTGTCAGCTTCATGTAGCAGAGCTGAAAGCATCATAGGACTTCTGTGGATTACGTCGGATCTGGAGGGGTATTTGGGGGTTTAATAAAGGGGTGAAAGAGGGGGTTTTTTTGTCTTTTATTCCAAATAAAAGATTTTTTCGGGTGTATGTGTATATTTTCTTTAACTTACAGGTTAATCATGTAAGGTATCTCAGGGAGACGTCTGCCATGATTAACCTAGGACTTAGTGGCAGCTATGGGCTGCCGCCATTAACTCCTTATTACTTCGATTGCCACTGCACCAGAGCAATTCAGGATGAGCCGGGTAGAGTCCCGGGACTGTCGCATCTAATGTGTGCGGCAAATCCGGGCGGCTGCTGGCTGATATTGTTAGGCTGGGGGGCTCCCCAAAACGTGGGGCTCCCCTTCCTGAGAATACCAGCCTTCAGCCATGTGGCTTTATCTTGGCTGGTATCAAAATTGGGGGGGACCGCGCGTCATTTTTTTAAAATTATTTATTTATTTTACTGCACGATATAGACCCGCCCACCGGCGGCTGTGATTTGTTGCAGTGAGACAGCTGTCACTCAGCGTGGGGGCGAGTCTGACTGCAACTAATCATAGGCGCCGGTGGGCGGGGGGAGCAGGGAATACAAGATTGAATAATGAGCGGTCGGCATTTTCAAAAGAGGAAAAGCCGCCGGAACTTTGTGACAGCCGTGCAGCGCCACACCCGTGATCAGTGAGTATGAGAAAGGGGGGGAAATGAGGGAGAGAGACCAGGAGTGATTTTAAACGATTTAGGTAATTCTGCTGGACATGCTGAGCATGCTCATGTTGAACGTGACGGAATTTGTCAGCGGATTCCGCCGCTTATCGTATAACGGCAGAATCCGCCACCATAGACAATCATTAAACACCTTGGCGGATTCCAACGGAATCTGTCAATGTGCGTAATTTTAACGACCCAAAAAACACTACATATAAAAAAGAGAAAACGTTTTTCCAACTTACGCAATATATGTAGGATCAACCTGCTAGGACTATAGAGGCTCTTAGCATGGATATATGGTAGAAGCTCTTACCAGCACAAATAGAAGAGATGAATCCAGCGAGCCAAAGTTGTAGTAGATAAAAAGTTTCTTTAGTCTTTATTTCAATCATATTAAAATAAAGTCTTTGTTCATAGCAGCATAAATGATGACAGACAGAGGTAGGAAAAGTTACTGCTGGCGCACGGCAAGACGCGTTTCGGCTAAACCTTTATCATTGCCATGGTGTACTTTACTAACTATTGGGGATATAAAAAGGAAAAGACCCCCTAAGGTGGGTGGTGCTATAGTTAATTAATTTGTAATCAATAACACTTGTGAGCAGCCACCTACAACCTAGGCCGGTTAAAAAAAAAAAGTGTATTAGCACCTTAAGAAAGAGTTAATACGCTAGCAGTAATTTTTCCTGTGTTATACAAAAAATATTTTTTACAGAATATGATAAGACAAAATGTATATACAAAGTAGTTTCATTAATGGCATGGCATTACCATGGCAATGATAAAGGTGTAGCCGAAACGTGTCTTGCCGTGCGCCAGCAGTAACTTTTCCTACCTCTGTCTGTCATCATTTATGCTGCTATGGACAAAGACTTTTTTTTAATATGATTGAAATAAAGACTAAAGAAACTTTTTATCTACTACAACTTTGGCTCACTGGATTCATCTCTTCTAAAAAATACCACATGTAGCGTTCCCTCCGCCCGACACTGCGTCAAAATACCGACTCAGCGTCGTCCAGCGGATGCAACGCAGACACATGCGTTATAGTACGTCGTCAGTATAAGCCTATGGAGAATAGCGCAGTGCGTTAACGAACAGCGCTATTCTCCATAGTGGCGGATTGCACTGAACACAAGTGTGAAAGCGCCCTTACCCCGCAGGATGGGGGGACATGTCAGGATGGTGGCTGCACCACGATGGGGGCACATACCAGCATTGGGCCACATCACAGCATAAGCATATTTTTACTTAACTTTACACTGTTCATGGCCTACTTTCATTACCAGCCATGGACATAATTAAACATTAGACTCATCTATTAAAACTGTTCCTTCTGTTGTTTGTCATTTTAAAACCAATAAACAATTATAAGAATACTAAATTAAACCTAACCCATCCAGTCCATTCATTACCTTACCTTATTCAATCTGCTAACCTACATACACATTCTAGACTACCTGATATGTTAGAATCGGGCCACCTTATAGTATATATATATAAGAACCATTCTTCCTTTATATGAAAGACATTTAGTTAAATTCTCTGTTTACCCTTTGAAGTGACTGATGAACTCGGAAGAGTAGGGCAGTCATACGTTACTGCAATGTTCTTTGTTTTTTGGATTTTCAGCTATTAACATTCTGCCCTCCCTGCTGGAGACCTGGCTTCTTGTCAATCTACTGTACTTCTCCAGGAGCCCCTGCATGGATCTGAAAGTCTGCTATCAAAGGATGAACATCTTTTAAATGCCTTCATGTCATTACGAGACATTAGCACCAGATATGGTTTCTGTACGTTCTCATTTGACATTTTAATGTAGGGTGATTGAAGTGAAAGCAAGATATTCAATCTTCCATATGTGCACAGTTTTCAAAAGAATGTAAATGTTCTATATCTAAGACTTCATAAGACACATCTAAAGTATACCCAAAATGAATAAAGTGCTCAAACATATTCTGGTCTAATAGGAATAAAAACACTGAATATTACTCTCAAAAGTATTTTTTTTAATGAAGTCCCCTACTGTGGAACTCTCCGCTAAAAGTAGAGGTGCGGAGTTTGCCTAAAGTGATCCTCTTAAATCATAATTAAAATTTAATATTAAATTAGTAGTCAAATTATTTTTTTTAACTCATCATGTAACTAGGTCCCCATAACATATATCACAAGTAATATTACATTATTTGGTTGGTCCTCCCTACCTGGAATCTCATGTTAGGATTCTCTTCAGTTAGATCATGTGACCTAATGATGACCCTCTGGGCATTACATGTCTTCATGATCTGTTATGGACGTCACCATAACAGGAACCAGAACTTTCAGTATGATAAAACTGCATGGACTGTACCACTAAAGTTCTCCATAGGTTTGCTTATATATGGAGAATATTCACACTATCCCACAGCAGACAGAGATTGTATTGGCTCTAGGTGGTTATGTAATGTTGTACTAATGGATCATGGAATTGTAGGAAAGCATAGAGAAAAAAATGGTAACATCTGAGAATCAAGATGGAGGTTTAAAATGAATTTGTTAGCAGGTTTCTGCTATGTAAGTTGAAGCTTACATGAAGCAAGGGTTAACACAGAAAGTTCAGGCATGCCTGTTTTGTCACAGTCCAATCTTTTGTTTATTTGCAGTGCTTCTTTAAATAGGAGAACCTTGATCATCACAGGACTAAAAACTCAAGTGCATAGAAGTCTGACACGACCCCTCTTCTGACTGGCACCTCACTGTCAATGTACAATCTCTATAGATAGCCTGGTGTGGGCGAGGACAGCTCCCTGGGCTCAGCTACATGACTAAACCTAAAAATTCAGATTGTGTCAGCCAGTAACCTGCTACACCACTGGATTCAGTTTCTCATTGCTAACATCATGTTGTTTTTAGATGACATAACAAAAACATGCTGACAGAGTCCCTTTAAGGCCCCTTTCACACGTCAGTGATTCTGGTACATTTGTGCTTTTTTTTAAACGTACCAGAATCACTGACATACGCAGACCCATTATAATGAATGGGTCTGCTCACACGTCAGTGATTTTTCACTGCACGTGTCTCCGTGCGGCGTACCCGCGTGTGCGTGATTGCTGCACGGAGACATGTCCATTTGTTTCTGGCATCACTGATGTTCCACAAACCACGCAGTGGTGTGGTCCGTGAAACATGTGCCAGAAAAAATCGTGCATTTAAAATAATAAACATTTTAGCTCACCCGGCGTCCAGCGATGTCCTCTGCAGCCCGTTCTCCCTGCTGCTTCTAAGCCGGCTGATTACTGTCGCGCATATTCATTATGCGCGACACAGCCGACCCGGAAGCAGCTGCTGCGGGGGTCACCGCCGGCCGGATGCTGCGTCGCAGGAGCGATCAGCACCATGGACAGCGGGAGCGGGCGCAGGTGAGTGAATCTCTAAGTGCAATCACGGGCCACGGAGAACGGAGCCCAGATTGCACTTAGACAACCCACGTGTGCCGAGATTCACGGCACACGCAGGGACATGTGCGTGTTTTACATGCCAGTGAAAAACGTCTGTGTTTTTCACTGACGTGTGAAATGGGCCTAAGAGAAGAAAAAGGAGTTTAAACTGCAGATACAGTTGAAACCAGACATTTACATACACTATCTAAAAAAAACACATATACATGTTTTTCTCACTATCTGACATGAAATCAGAATAAACGTTTATCGTTTTAGGTCAATTAGGAACCACAATTATTTATATTTGCCTAATGTCAGAATAATGAGAGCTAGAAAATGTTTTAAGGCAGTTTTAGTACTTTCTGCAAAGTCAAAAGTTCACAAAAATATTTCATTAGTATTTAGTACCATTGCCCTTAAACTGTATGACTGGGGTCAACGTTTTGTATATCCTTCCACAAGCTTCTCACAATAGTTGGTAGAAATTTGGGCCCATTCCTCCTGACAGAAGTGGTGCCCATAAATTTTCAATAGGACTGAGATCACGGCTTTTTGATGGCCACTCCAAAACATTGACTTTGTTATCTTTATACCTCTTTGTAACCAATATGGCATTATGCTTCAAGTCAATAGCAATTTGGAAGATCTATTTCTGTCCAAGCTTTAAGTTACTGGCTGATGTCTTGAGATGTTGCTTCAGTATTGCCATATAATCGTCTTCCCTCATGATGCCATCTATTTTGTGATGTGCACCAGTCCCTCCTGCACCAATACAACCCCACAGCATGATGCTGCCACCCGTTTCACAGTTGGGATGCTGTTCTTAGGCTTTAAAGTTTCTCCCTGTTTCCTCCAAACATAAAAATGGTCAATATGGCCAAACAGTTCAATTTTAGTTTTCTCAGAGCAGAAGACGTCTCCAAAAATTAAAGTCTTTGTTCCTGTGTGCATTTGAAAACATTAATCTTGCTCTCTTATGTTTCTTTTGGAGTAATGGCTTCTTCCTGGCAGACTGGCCTTTTAGATCATGCTGATAAAGTACTTGTTTCACTGTGGAACATGAAACAATCTTACCAGTTTCCACCAGCATCTTCACAAGATATTTTCCTTTTGTTCTTGGTTTGATATGCACACGTTCACTTATGGTACAAAAACCAATCTGCTTCCTGAGCAGTATGATGGCTGGACATTCCCATCATGTTTGTACTTGCGTATTATTGTTTGTACAGATGAACGAAGTGTGGCGCCCCTGACCTGGTCAGGCACAACTAAGTACTGCACCCACGCTGGGTAAGTACAAACAGGTAATCCCAAAGGCTGAGTAGGGTGTGTACGCACAGACACATAGTGACCAGGTCTCACACACATCATAGAGGGGACCCCTGGACAGACCTAGGAGGGGGTGTGGCCTCCACATCTCAGCTAGTGGTGGGTGGAGAAGCTAGAAGCTAGTGATGCAGAGGCAGTGAGTCGGAGAGAAGCGGTCGAGGAAGACACACAAGCCGAGTCTGAAGCGGAGAGCGGGCACGCAGACGCGCTAGTCAGACCCTGCAGGTGTAGTGGCTGTTTGCGGGGGAGTTCGGTTGCCACACAGTCAGCCTGAAGGACACCTCAGGAAGAAGCGAGGTGGTTGAGTACGGGGACTCCTGGTAGGCAAGGCACGCACAGGGAACAGGTCCCTAGAGTCAGACATCAATTTAGTGGTCTGCTAAAAGCTGCTGGTGAGGGCACTCCAGGTGTCTCACCAACCAATACAGAGTCGGCAGCATCAGCAGCAACGAGGGGGCCCATAAGTGACATAGGGCGAGAAGCCATCTTTACTTGGTCCACGCTGCCAGCAAACGGGCCAGAAAGGGGAGAAAAGGCAGTTGCGACTTCCCTGGATGAATCCCATATACTTCAAGTGGGGGTTTTCCGAAACAAGAAGTGCTAAGAAGGTGAGCTTACAGTCACCCCTATACCAGCCTGAAGGATACCTGGTTCTCCCTGGTCCATCTCAGTATCGCCCGGGTTACCTCACAAAACCAGCTGAACGTGAGTAAACAAGTTCAAAGACATCTTTGGACTGCGACTGAGTTATTCTGTGACCAGTAGTTCCATGCACATACACCTGAGCCCCTGGGGCCAGCCTCACTCTCGGGAGGCCATACCACCAGACTGCAGACACCATCAGCCCCAGACGCTCGTTAAACTGCAGTGGCGGTCAGTACCCTGACCACAAACCGAGAGTGGCGTCACGACTCCTATGAAAGTGAACCTGACATACATGTTGCCAGAAGGGTCCATACAGAGAAGTCCCCGCAGTGTTCCGCAGGCGACCGCTGCAGCGCTGTGGTGGGTGACTCATCTTTTGGCGTCACAAACAGGATAAGAACTAGATAAGGACTAGACCTGTCAAGACAGGTGACCATGCGCATTGGCGGTCCGATTGAAAAGTTTGAAACGCCGCCATACAGCCACCGCAGAAAGCGCACCAAAGAAACAACAGCAGCCCGCGTAAAAAGAAGTAACCGCTCACAAAGAGGTGGGGCTATCCCAGAACCACTAAAGCGCTCTGGTCCTGCGAGAAAAAGAAATGGGGGCGGATCTGTCCCTTGATGGCGGGAACGCCGCAGGCTGGAAGAAACGAAACTGAAGAGAGCATGCAGAGAACTGGTTGGGCAGCGTGCAAGGCAGAATGGAGCCATCGGAGAGCGTCCACGAGGAGCCGGGCTGGACCAGGCCGATGACCGCCTCGGAGTTGGAGGCCAAAGTAGGGAGAATTGCCAGCAGAATGGAGAAGCAGAACCGGCAAGAGATAGCCGCGTGGAAGGAAGAAGTGATAATGGCAATCCAAGGCCTGCAGTTGCTGGTGCAGCACGGCCCGCCTAGAGGTGCTGTCCAAGCCCAGTTGGAGGCATCCTTAGTAATGCAGGAGATCTCCGGTCCAGCCCTGGGTGAGTCCCAAGCAGACCCTGCCCGGCCTGCTGCGATGCCCAGCTCAACACCCTGTGCGACATCCCATGCGGCGTTCAGTGCGACTTCTCGAGTCCTGGCCAGTCCAGACCAGGCCGCAGCAATGCTGCGCCCGGCCAGACCAGACAAGGCCACAGCAACGCCACGCCCGGCCAGACCAGACCAGGCCGCAATGCCTTCTGCCCCTACCTGCAGGCTAGAAGCGGTCACAGCGCCCCAGTTGCTGACTGGGGATGCCGCCTCTACATTCCTGCCAGAAGTGGCCGAAGACGCGGCTCAACTTAAGAGAGATTTAAAGACTCAGTTCCCAGCCCACCTGGTGGACATGTACCGGGTCCCCAAGCTGCCATCCGGACCCGGAGCAGTCCCAGCAACCTCTATGCTAGAGAGGGGTCAACCACCCTGGCCAGCTGATGAGAGCTCATCTCTGGAGCCGCTGCCAGAGCAACCGGAGGAGGTTGGTGCAAGCCCTGCAGAGGAGGAAGAGCTGACCGTCTTTATGCCCAGCATGCATGTGACCTGGGAGCCCGACCAGGTGATGGGGATGCGGAGGCCAGCCCGCCAAAGACAGCGACATGTGAGGGCAAGATACCCCTTTATGCAGCCTACCCCTGAGCAAGAACGAGTGGAGGCCAGGGATTTGAAGGAAAAACAGTCCCTGCGGCAGACCGGGTTCCAGACCAGAGGTCCCATCTACCGTGGTGTAGTGGAAGAGTTTAATTTGCGCAATGGCTGCGGTTTCATTGTGGAGTCTGGTGTCAAAGAGGGCATATTTGTTTCCAGAAGGGATGTCCAGTCCCACCTGCTGAGAGGACACCCATATAGAGACCTCTACATGGGAGACGTCGTAGAATACACCAGTCACATGGGAGAAAGAGGCTGGTATGCTCTAGGTGTTGTGCAGTGCCCTAAGAATACTGTGGCAAGTTCAAGCTTCACCCCAACTGCTGCTACCAGGTCCCCAAAGTCACCGCCACCAGGGGAAGCACTAGAAACACCTCAAGATGAAACACAAGGTGCAGCTCAAGGTGCCAATGAAGATACAACACCAGATACAACAGAAGTAACAGTGAAGCACCAGATAAAGAAACCCAGAGCATTGAAGTGCCAAGCCCTGATCTGGAAGAAGAGGAGGTCCATGTAGTTGAAGAGTAAAGAAAAGTACAGAAAAGTTTCACCAGTTTTGAAGTTAGGCAACGTTTACCTGTTCAAGAATGCGCCCACAAGTACTTTTGTGAGAATCCTTAAGTTTTTCCTCATTGCACCAGTTTTGTGCACTTTAAACAAATGTGGACCATAAGGTTATGAACTGGCTATAACCACAAACTCTCGCAGTGTAAGA
The DNA here is from genome assembly GCF_048569485.1 of Anomaloglossus baeobatrachus. Taxonomy (NCBI): domain Eukaryota; kingdom Metazoa; phylum Chordata; class Amphibia; order Anura; family Aromobatidae; genus Anomaloglossus; species Anomaloglossus baeobatrachus. The sequence goes on along the minus strand of NC_134354.1, from coordinate 116,936,081 downwards.
AGCTACCCCAGAGGTACCAACTTGGAGCACGCCTGTTTATCTGTTTATGGGGCCTGGCTCTGCACCACCAGGAAGCATGCCTGTTGATGGAGCTGCTGTCCAAAAGCTAAGAGCACACCTGTTTAGGGGTCTGGCTCGCCAATGACATGGGAGCATGCCTGTTTATGGGGCCTGGCTCTCCACCATACAGAAGCGGATTTGCCTGTTTATGGGGCATACCTTACACCACCATCCTCAGGAGAGGAAGATTGGAGGAAAGGTCTGGGATAGTGCTGGCCCAGACCTGGTCACTAAGAGGAACGGTGACCTGCCTCCTGAGAGGTTTTTGGGTGGGTTATGGACTTATGGGTGGAGGGTGGTGAAAAATGGTACCTGGTATAATGTTTTAAATGTTTAAAATGTTTTTATGTGAATGCCTTCCCTGTGTGGGAAATGTTGCATTAAAAAGAATATTTTTTATTGTCTTTGCAGCCTGAGGATGTGCTGATGATAATTAAGGGGGAATGTGGCACCCCTGACCTGGTCAGGCACCACTGAGTACTGCACCCACGCTGGGCGAGTACAAACAGGTAATCCCAAAGGCTGAGTAGGGTGTGTACGCACAGACACATAGTGACCAGGTCTCACACACATCATAGAGGGCACCCCTGGACAGACCCAGGAGGGGGTGTAGCCTCCACATCTCAGCTAGTGGTGGGTGGAGAAGCTAGAAGCTAGTGATGCTGTGACAGTGAGTCGGAGAGAAGCGGTCGAGGAGGACACACAAGCCAAGTCTGAAGCAGAGAGCTGGCACGCAGACACGCTAGTCAGACCCTGCAGGTGTAGTGGCTGTTTGCGGGGGAGTTCGGTTGACACACAGTCAGCCTGAAAGACACCTCAGGAAGAAGCGAGGTGGTTGAGTACGGGGACTCCTGGTAAGCCAGGCACGCACGGGGGACAGGTCCCTACAGCCAGACATCCATTTAGTGGTCTGCTAAAACCTGTCGGTGAGGGCACTCCAGGTGTCTCACCAACCAATACAGAGTCCGCAGCATCAGCAGCAATGAGGGAGCCCATATGTGAGATAGGGCAAGAAGCAATCTTTACTTGGTCCATGATGCCAGCAAATGGGCCAGAAAGGGGAGAAAAGGCAGTTGCGACTTCCCTGGATGAATCCCATATTCTTCAAGTCGGGGGTTATCTGAAACAAGAAGTGCTAGGAAGGTGAGCTTACAGTCACCCCTATACCAGCCTGAAGGATACTTGGTTCTCCCTGGTCCATCTCAGTATCGCCCGGGTTACCTCACAAAACCAGCTGAACGTGAGTAAACAATTTGAAAGACATCCTTGGACTGCAACTGAGTTATTCTGTGACCTGTAGTTCCATGCACATACACCCGAGCCCCTGGGGCCAGCCTCACTCTCGGGAGGCCATACCACCAGACTGCAGACACCATCAGCCCCAGACACTCGTTAAAGTGCAGTGGTGTTCACTACCCTGACTGCAAACCGAGAGTGGCGTCACGACTCCTATGAAAGTGAACCTGACATACCTGTTGCCAGAAGGGTCCATACAGAGAAGTCCCCGCAGTGTCCCGCAGGCGACCGCTGCAGTGCTGTGGTGGGCGACTCAGAAGCACCTTCTGGTATCTGTAAATTGTGCTCAAGGATGAGCCAGACTTGTACATGTCCACAATTCTCTTCCTGAGGTCTTGGCTGATTTCTTTTGATTTTTGACTTTCCCATGATTCTACACAATGAAGCAGTATGTTTCAGGTATGCATTAAAATAAATCCACAGGTGTGTCTCTAATTAACTCAGATGTTGCCAATAAACCTATGAGAAGTAGAGATGAGCAATCTTGCTTGATAAAAGTTCACCAATCTCCAATTCGGTACGAGCCTTAGCCGCTTTGGCGCGGGTTCAGTAATTCGAACACTTTCCCCAAAAATTAGTAATATTCAGTTTTGTTCAATAACTGATTGCATTTAGCAAACTGCTTTTCTAATACCATGTTATGCTTTTGGATGGAATTGTGGTGCTGTACGATGAACGGGGGATGTGGTTAATGAGTAAAGGGGATGGGGTCATGGGAGAAGCCAGAGGAGTGGCGCACTTTTTTTTCTTTCTTTCTTAACTTTACTTGTGGATGTTCCTGCAGCTTGTGTCATTGGCTGCCTAAGTCACATGTCTTTCTGCATATAAAATGTAGACACGCAGCGCCTGCACCATTTTGTGCTTGTTAAAGATTAGGGAAGGTGCTGCTGCTGCTAGACAGTTATGCCTGCTTTACACGCTTCAATAAATCTTTCAATCCATCATCGGGGTCAAGTTGTAAGTGACGCACATCCTGCATCGTTCGTGACGTATTTGCGTGTGACACCTACGTGCAATCAAGATTGAACGAAAATACGGTGATCGCATACACGTCGTTTATTCCTCATACATTGGATGTTTTGTTGTATGAACCTAGTCAATTGTAACGTGTGACATCCCTCATACGATTTTGATGTCTGAGGCTATGTGCGCAGGTGTGCGCTCTGCACCGCAGCTTAAAAAAGGTCTGCTTCAGAGCGCAGCTGAAAAGCTGCCTTCTGAAGCGCCTCACAATGTCTGTCATTCACTAATCTCTGTCAGTCCGTCACTATCTCTGTCCCTCTCTCTCTGTCCATGTCAGTCTATCCCTCTTACCCCCTCTCTCATACTTACCGATCTCCGATCCCCAGCACGGCTCTGCACGGCATTCACACTGCTCCGGCGGCTTTTACTGTTTTGAAAAAGCCGGCCGCCCATTAAACAATCTCGTATTCCCTGCTTTCCCCGCCCACCGGCGCCTATGATTGGTTACAGTGAGACACGCCCCCACGCTGAGTGACAGGTGTCACACTGCACCCAATCACAGCAGCCGGTGGGCGTGTCTATACTGTGCAGTGAAATAAATAATTAAATAAGTAAAAAAAACGGCGTGCGGTCCCCCCCAATTTTAAAACCAGCCAGATAAAGCCATACGGCTGAAGGCTGGTATTCTCAGGATGGGGAGCTCCACGTTATGGGGAGCCCCCCAGCCTAACAATATCAGCCAACAGCCGCCCAGAATTGCCGCATACATTAGATGCGACAGTTCTGGGACTGTACCCGGCTCTTCCCGATTTGCCCTGGTGTGTTGGCAAATCGGGGTAATAAGGAGTTATTGGCAGCCCATAGCTGCCAATAAGTCCTAGATTAATCATGTCAGGCGTCTATGAGACACCTTCCATGATTAATCTGTAAATTACAGTAAATAAACACACACACGCCCGAAAAAATCCTTTATTAGAAATAAAAAACACAAACATATACCCTGGTTAACCACTTTAATCAGCCCCAAAAAGCCCTCCATGTCCGGCGTACTCCAGGATGATGCAGCGTCGCTTCCAGCGCTGCTGCATGGAGGTGACCGGAGCTGCAGCAGACACAGCCGCTCCAGTCACCTCCACACAGCTAATGAAGACAGCCGCGCGATCAGCTGAGCTGTCACTGAGGTTACCCGCGGCCACCGCTGCATCCACCGCTGGATCCAGTGACAGCGGGTAATCTCAGTGACAGGTCAGCCGATCGCGCGGCTATCTTCAGTTGCTGTGTGGAAGTGACAGGAGCGGCTGTGTATTCTGCAGCTCCGGTCACCTCCATGCTGCAGCGCTGGATGCGACGCTGGACCATCCTGGATTACGCCGGACATGTAGGGCTTTTTGGGGCTGATTAAAGTGCGTGGGGGCGTGTATCACTGTAACCAATCATAGGTGCCGGTGGGCGGGGAAAGCAGGGAATACGAGATTGTTTAATGGGTGGCCGGCTTTTTCAAAACAGTAAAAGCCGCCGGAGCAGTGTGAATGCCGTGCAGAGCCGGGGATCGGGGATTGGTGAGTATATGAGAGAGGGCTGCTCAATTCAGTTACTCAGGAGTTTAGCGGTCACCGGTGAGTCCTTCACAGGTGACCGCTAATCAGGACGCGACACAGACAGAGACGCAGCATGACAATGAAGTCGGGTGAGGTTCACCCGAGTTCACTCTGACAGTGCGGCTCTGTCTGTGTCTGCTGTCATCTGCCATTCAGCTCTGCTACATGGCTGTCTGTGTCTGCTGTCAGCGGCCATGTAGCAGAGCTGAATGGCAGATGACATAGTAAAAACGCATCCCTACACATTACACACGCTTGGCAAGTCAATAAATAAAAAAAAAAAAAAAAAGGGTGCCCAATGCATACGTCACGGAACACATGATCTAAAGGATTGCACACAAAATTGATCAATTTAACATAGACTACTAACGCACGTGTGACAGCAAATGAACGACCTACGTGCAATCTCATTCAATCGCATATGCGACCTGGGCGTGTCACATCGCATACGAGATCGCACACCTAATTGTAAAGTGTAAAGCTGGCTTAAGTTTAGGTAATTGAGATAGGAGAGCGATAGTGTACAATAGGGATGTGTAGTGTAGGTAAAGTTGTGTACCACAAATCATCATTTCATGATATAAATAGGAATTGCTACTTGCCAGAGAATATCTCAATAGGTATTGCTACTTTTTAGTAGCTGCTAAAAATTAACCAGGGAACTACGTTTTTATGTGTTGGTACTTATTAGTTCCTGATGAAAATTTGCCAGTGAAGTAGCTAAATAGGTATGTGCATTGTTTAGTGCCTGCTCAAAATTAGGCAGTGAATAAAATTTCTAGGTAAAATTGCTCAAAATTTGTCAGTGTGGTCAATTCCAATGCTACTATTCTATGATTCTATGGCACTCTGATCAAAAACACTGATGAAACGCAGACCAATTTTTTAATACAAGGTATAATGTTTGTAGAGCCAGCATTCCCCAGTGTGTCCTTGCACCAATATCCCTGCTGCTATTACATCCCTGAGCATGCATGTGCTGCATGATTCTTGGCTCTCCCACATGCCAAGCAGGGTCTTGTGGCCTAAAGTCTCAGTTTCCTGGTATAATGTTCTCCATCCTGGCACCATTCTTAAATAATGTCAACCATCCTGGAACCTTTTCAGTAATATATGTTTGCCATCCTGTTATAATTTCTCCATTATGGAGCCCTTTCCAAAATATATCTTCCCCATGCTGGTATAATGTCCCCCATCCTGGGCCCCTTCCAGTACTATATGTCCCCCTTTGTGCTATAATGCCACCCTTTCTAGGCCCTGTCCAGTAATATATGTCCCAATCCTAGTACAGTGGAACTCTGGATTTAGAGTAACTTGGTATGAGAGCGTTTTGCAAGACAAGCAAAGATTTTTAAAAATGTGTAACTTGGTTTAAGAGCAATGTTTTGCAATAAGAGCAAATACTCACCGTGCAGACTTCTGGTTCTGTCCTTTCACCATGCTCTGACCCACTCTGGAGGTAAATTTCTCCACATATGTACTGTATACTGTACACAGTATACCATCGTACAGTACAGTGTATACTGTACAGCATGACTATCAATTTTCATTTGTGGATACAGTATTGAACTTTCTTTCGGCTAACCAGTACAGCACATTGCTTGTATTGTACCTCCCGCACACCAACAATTCTTCTGTAAGCTAACGTGCAGTTTAATTAGTTTTATATGTTTTTTACTATACTGAACAGTATTTTGTATTAGTGTACTGTAATTTTATATGAATACAGTACATTATTTTGTATTACTGTAATAAGTTTGTATAAATACAGTAAATATTTGGGTTGTGGAACAAATTGTCTGCATTTCAATTATTTCCTATGGGAAAATTTGCTTTGATATAAGAGTAACTTGGTTTAAGAGCACACACCCGGAACAAATTATGCTCATAATCCAAGGTTCCACTGTATAATGTCCCCCTTCCAGTAATTTTTTTCCCTAATCCTTGTATAATGTGCTCCATATTGGGCTTCTTCAGTAATATTGTCCCTAGCTCTCCTCCAACAAATATATATAAAAAAATAAACAATTCTACTCACCTTTCCCTGCTACGATGAGATGAGGTGTCCTCTTCCTTAGCAGGCGCAGAAGTCATCAGTTGACTTTAGCATGCAAATGACTGGCAGCGTATTACATCACTTCCATGCGCCGCCTGTGATTTGCTGTGAGATGTCAGCTGCCAGCCTGCGATTGGCCAGAAGTATGTATTGTAGCACATATGAACGTGCATCATCTGCCTCACATCCAGCTTAAATTGCTGCTGGCGTTGGCTGGCCCCCTCCCGCATGGACCCGGTTGTGATCGCACTCTCTATGACCACGATCTTGATGTTGCTGGCTGTGGTGACTCATAGGCTGATATGTCATATCCTGTATACTTGTAAACCAAGGCTGGGAAGACCTGTAAAAATGAAAGTAGGGTATTGTTAATTTTGATATTAAATATCATTTGCAGAAATCTAAAGTGGGCTTTACACACAACGGCATCGCTAATGAGATGTCGTTGGGGCACGGAATTCGTGACGCATATCCGGCCTCGTTAGCGACGTTGTTGCATGTGAAACGCAGGAGCGACTTGTTATTGATCAAAATTACTTACCATATCGTTGATCGTTGTCCAGTCGTTCCTATCCCAATTATCGTTGCTGCTGCTGGACGCAGGTTGTTCGCCGTTCCTGCGGCAGCACACATCGCTATGTGTGACACCGCAGGAACGAGAAACATCACCGTCCCTGTGGCCGCCGGCAATGAGGAAGGATGTTCGGCCCACTCATTCCGCCCCTCCGCCGTTCCTATTGGGTGGCCGCTTAGTGACATCGCTGTTACGCCGAACGAACCTCCCCCTTAGAAAGGAGGCGGTTCGCCGGCCACAGCGATGTCGCTAGGCAGGTAAGTATGTATGTATGTTCCTAGCGATGTTGTGCGCCACGGGCAGCGATTTGCCCATGACGCACAACCGACGGGAGCGGGTGCTTTCACCAGCGACATCGCTAGCGAAGTCGCTGTGTGTAAAGCCCGCTTAAGAGTTGGGGATAACTCTGCACTACTAAAAGCAAAGCCCAAAGTAGAAAAAAAATAATAATAACTTCAGAACTGTTTATGTAGTGAAAAGTTGCTGTCTCACTGATGGCTTTAGTGGCAGGGAGGCCAAGTTAAACAATATGCGCCTTAGTAAGACCTTGTAATATGTGCCAGACAGTCTACGATGCATCTTAATATATTCAGCATGGGAGATGGATGTTAGCTGTGTCCTCTGTCACTTGTGGAGACTGAAATCCACTGAGATGCGTGTCAGGTAAAAGAACATATACTTAGATCTCTGTCAAGGCTGCCCTTTTCACTGCACTCATACAATTTCTGCTTAAAGACTGGAACCTCTTAGACAATAAGGGTGACAAGTATCAGAAAGTGATTCTAATATGCGGCTTCTGCTTCATGGTCGAAAACCTTCACCATATATTCAGAAACTAAAAGCAATCTGCTATTCCTTCCCGTACAGAATGGCCTTATGTCTGTGCACTATGCAATAAATTAAAATGTAGCTTAGCGGTAGCAGTTAATTGCTATGGCAACAGTTGAACTCTAAGAAAAAGGAGTTCTTCAATCTCAAGACTAAGCACAGCTTTCCAGTCTTTTTTTTATTTTCACACCATTTACTGCATTTTTTCATGCTTCATTCCTTATAACTTCTTTGCTTTGTGATCTTAAGGAGAAATTTTATTTTTCCTCTTTTGTTCTGCACATTTAGTATAATAACTATTTGCATGCTATATATCTTTCGAATAAATGTTGAAAGAATATCACTTTTTGTTCCAGGGTGCTGGATAGAAATCTGCAACCTACTTAAAGTTAAGCTCGCCAAAAAATGTTCTTGAAATTCTAGTATAGCACCTTTAAAACCACAATGTGTGGAAATACTAGAAAAGTCCATGTTGTATCCATATATTTAGTAACAGCAGGACAGCATACTATAGAGGATGCGGGTCTCTTGACAAATACTAATTTTAGATTTCAAAATGATCTTCTTGGGGCAAATTATACATGTTCTCTGTGGTCCTTAACTTCCCACTCTTGCTTCTCAGGCTAGTCTCTTGTAATTCAGATCCTAAAATCACTCCTGTATCAGAAAAAAAAACAGTTGGCTGAGAAGTGCAATGGAGCCTTCAACCACAACCCTGCTAATTTCCCTATAAGTCTTGCATCTACTTTTTATATGGATATTGTAAATATTGCTACCCTCTGAGATGACACATCTCAAGAAAACACTAGTCATATATGAGTAATAGAGAGAATTTCCCAAAAGGTAAACAAGCAGGAAAACCAAAGCATGGTACCTACATAGCACACTCAAAAACGTTTCAAGAACAGGAGGATAAAGAGAGTAAAGTACAAAATGAATAATTTATTACAATAAAACTGGCACAAGACCACCTCTCTCCCCCTGATGAAATGATCTGATATATTGTTGATCGTGAAACGTACGTCGGGACCCTTCTTCCAGGAGGACCTCTCTGTTGCTTTCTACCCGGTTGTGTACTTATTATGGGTATGTCTCTTTCCATATGATTGGATTTTCTTTTTACAACCTGTGGTCTTTCTTGCTGCTTTAATCAGCATGTTTTCATTCTATGAGTGATCACTGTTCACTGTGTGCCTAACCTGGCATTGGTCAGCACTACCTTCATTGTAAATTGTTATATCTTAACATAATCAAGTTTATGAGTCCTGTATACGTAGTGCTTCCCTGCCAAAAAATTATTATTATGATTTGCAGCCATTAAGATCCAGATTGTCAGCTTTACCCTTCTATTTATATTATATGCTCTACAATTTAACACTTGTTATCTACACACCCAGTGTGGTTTGCTGCCGATTTTATCTTGTGCCAGATGCATTGTAATAAATTATTCACTTTGCACTTTACTCTCTTTGTCCTCCTGTTCTTGATATATGAGTAATAGTTGTCATGATTCCTCAAATCAGTGTGTCTTGGACGCAGTGAGTGACAGTGTTGCTGCCTTATGGAATCAGGGCCGTGATCAGCTGTCACTTTTGTGAGTAACTGCTCAGCCGTTCAGTCTGAGACTGGGAGATGCTGGGCTTCTTAAGATGTTCCCTGTTCTGAGTGATTGCCCACCTACTTAGCTGAGCAGTTGATCTAAGATCACTGCCTGTCGTAACATTCGTTCTTTTGTGCATGTTGGCCTCATTTATCTGTTCTGTGTTTTAATCTATTGGACCTCCTTTCACCATTATTTTGCCTTGAATCTTTACTTTGACCCACTGTCCTCCTAGAATTTTGACCCTGGATCATGACTTAAATAAGCCTTTGCCCTTACCCTTAGTTTAGAACATGCTCTCTTGGTATGTGACCCTGAAACATTTGACTGCCCTCCCTCAATTATTGTCCATGCGTAGTTACCAGAATCATGTTACAACTGGTCCTAACTTTTCTAAATTTTCTCCAGTATGGATCCTGTTCTCTCATTTTATGATCAGGTGGTGTATCTGACGCAAAATGTTTCAGAGTCTGACTATGAAACATAATCTGGAATCAACGCAATTACAGGTGCAAGGACAGGTTTCTAGTTTTATGAAGGCTCCCTATAGCATTCCGCTCCTGGCTGTGACTGCAATACCGGCACTCACCAACGTGCAGTTGGACTGTACCGAAGCTATAGTGGCCTTTTCTCAAAGATTTACAGGTAAGAAAAGCCAGTTTAATACATTCAGGGAAAGCTGTACATTATTTTTTTCCCTATGATCATGGTCTTCAGTGGATGAATCTCGGCGAGTATTAATAATGTTGTCCCTCCCACAGGAAGTCCTCAAATTTGGGCCTTTTCTTTAGTCCTCCAGGCCCCAGAATGTGTTCCTGTCCTTTTGACGCCTTAGGTGTCGTTTTTAACAAACCTTACAGAATGAAGGTCACTGAGGCAAAGACTGACACAGAATAGCCGCACCGCTAATGATTATTATACCAATTTCTGGCAATGTTTTACTGAAGTTCAGTGGAACAATGCCGCTCTCAGGTGTCAATTCTATAGGAGACTTTCTGAAGCTATTATGGTCTCTCTTGCTCTTCATGCTCCCCCAGAGTCTTTGGTGGAGGCTATGGAGATGTCATTTCTGAAGCTGTGCAAAAGAGTCAACAGCGCCATCTAGGACTGTGGGCTTGTATGATATTTTCTGAGGGAAATCCTGGGTGATTAGATTACCGAGGAGGTCAATCTGACTTCCAGGTACCTTTTTTGTTGACAAAATACTGCTTAATATGATTCTGCCTTTCTCATTTCTTCAGCAAAATTTACAAAACCATTTTTTAGGGAACATATCACATTTAAAATAAATTCATGAGGCCTATTGGACAAGAAAATATGCCAAAGTGACATCCATTCTAAAAAGTGAACCCCTAAAAGTACTCAAAACCACATTCAAGAAGTTTATTAACCCTTCAGGTGCTTCACAGGAGTTAATACAAGGTGAAATTGAAGAAAAACAAATACATGGCAAAACAGCAGAAACCCACACAAGTGACCCCATTTTGGAAATTAAGCTTCTCCAGGAATTGACCTAGGGAATAAGTGAGCATTTTTAACCATCTGGAGAGTCACAGAATCTTATAACATTAGACTGAGAAAATTAAAATTATAATTTTTCCACTAAAATGTTGCATTGGTCCTGTGTTTTTAATTTTTAAAAGGAGTAATAGGAAAAACCAAACAATACAATTTGTTGTGCAATTCCATCTGAGTACATTAATACCTTTTATGTGGTCAAAAGCTACTTTTGAGGCACAGTAAAACTCAGAAGAGAAGCAAATACCACAGTGGACTTTGTTTTTGGACAGATTTTGTTCGAATGATTTGAGGGTACCATGTCAACTTGGCAAAGCCCCTAAGATACCAGAAAAGCAGAAATCCCTCGAAAGTGATCCCCCCATTTTACAAACTGCACCCCTCAGTCGTATAGCGGTGCAGTGATTATATTGACGCTATAGGTCTGTCACAGAGTTTTTTGCCATTGGGCAGGGAAGAAAAAATAATTAGATTTTTACGACAAAAATGTTTTTTAAACCCCAGATTTTCAAACTGGCAGTAAAATCTGTCACAATTTATGCTAAACATGGCAATACCCCACATGTGCCTGAATAGTACTGCTAATTCCAATGCTGAAATTTAGGAGGGAAGGAGCGCTATTTGACTTTTTGAGTACACAGTTTCGTACAATTTTTTGCAAACTCCATATAAAGAGCCTCTAAATGCCAGTAGAGCAGAATACAACATTAAGTGACCCCATTTTAGAAATTACATCCCTCAAGGAATTTATCCTAAGATGTTGCGACGATTTTGACTCCATGGGTGTTTTCCAGAAACAAACAGCAAACAATAATGGATAATGCTGAATGAAAATTGCAAATCTGCCATTGTAGTGCCTTGTATATTGTAGTATCCAGTGCGTTGTTGCACCCAGTAGGGCTCAAAAGGGAAAGGGGCATTTGGATTTGAGAGCACAGGTTTTTTTTGGAGAAAAGTCAAAGCACTTTTTCATGAGCCTTTGTGCTATGGCTAACGTGGAAACCCCTTCTGATTCCGTTACATATGATGAACTAGAGAGGGGACTTGTTTATTTTGTGGATTAATTTTAAATACAATTTTATATCACATTTATCGCAAGCTCTATACTGAGCACCTAGTTGTTCATCTAAATAGCCGAATGACGAGATTTAGATGATAACCTTAAGGGATCCATTAACTATAATGAGGCAGGAGAGTTACTCTGGAATTGTGTAGCCTTTGTTCAGTAGTGTTCTTTTTAGAAGTGCACAAAACTGTGGGCGACCACGCTTTTATGCGCCACAGAAAAGATGGATACTGCCGGCTCATAGCCGAGACTGAGTCCAAGGTGACTCAGCACACCCCATTTTATTGAATCTTTCATCAGGGGTTACATCTAAATCATATATATTGGAGATTTAAAAGTAAAGCCTGAGGTAAGCACTCAGAGGAGAGCAGAGGATAAATGAAAGCTGAGCCTTAGGGGGGCTTTGCACACTACAACATCGCAGGTGCGATGTCGGTGGGGTCAAATCGAAAGTGATGCACATCCGGCGTCGCAGTCGATATCGTAGTGTGCAAATCCTTTTTGATACGATTAACGAGCGCAAAAGCGTCGTTATCGTATCATCGGTGTAGGGTCCAACATTTCCATAATGTCGGTGCAGTGACAAGTACGATGTAGTTCCTCGTTCCTGCGGCAGCACACATCGCTGTGTGTGAAGCCGCAGGAACGAGGAACATCTCTTACCTGCATCCCGGCTGCAATGAGGAAGGAAGGAGGTGGGCGGGGTGTTTACGTCCCGCTCATCTCCGCCCCTCCGCTGCTATTGGCCGCCTGCCGTGTGACGTCACTGTGACGCTGCACGACCCGCCCTTTTAGGAAGGAGGCGGTTAGCCGGCCAGAGCAACGTCGCAGGGCAGGTGAGTGCATGTGAAGCTGCCGTAGCGATAATGTTCGCTACAGCAGCTATCACAAGATATCGCTGCTGCGACGGGGGCGGGGACTATCGCGCTCGACATCGCAGCATCGGCTTGCGATGTCGCAGCGTGCAAAGTACCCCTTACTGCTATGTATGGAAGTAAGAATGAATAAAACAACAGCAGGTCAAGAATTGCTTTTATTAAATTTTTTACGCCTCTCACCATGGTAAATATATTAGCCAGGTTTATTCTTCAAGTGGGTGTGCTTACACCGATAGCAGATTTATATTTTTTTTTATTATGCTTAGCTACTGTTACACACTAAAAAATATTTTTTTACAAAAAAAAGTTTTTGCATCGCCGTATTTTGAGAGCTATAATTATTCTTTATTTCTGCTGACAGTTATATACAATAAATGCTTGTTTTTTGCATGACAAGTTAATGTTTTTATTGGTACCATTTTCAGGCAAATAACGTTTGTTGATAGCTTTCTATTCAAGTTTTTGGGAGGCAGAATTAACATTATACTGGAATTCAGGAATTGTTTTTGTTTTTTTGTTAAGTGCTAAAGTTAATAAGGCAGTGATATTCCTCTGGTCAGTACAATTACAGAAATACCATATTTCCGTATTTTTTAATGTTTACCGCTTATATACAATAAATGCAATTTTAAAGAAAAAAATAATTGTTATTCCATTGCTAAATTCTGAGAGCTATATCTGTTTACTGAGGTCACAGTTGGGGTTCCCATGGTACCTGAGGTAATCTTAGTGAGTGCACCTAAGGTGAAGTCATTGAACTCAGTGCCAGATTACGGGATTAGGTGATGTGCTCACATTGAGTATTTAGTTGCAGAAATTTCTACAGCTCTTATCAGGGTGTTTTTTTGCCGGGAGGTTCAGATTTGGAGCAGGAATGTCTGTAACCAAATACTGAACATGTGCACATAGCCTAAACTGGTAATCTTGCATTCAGTTCAATGACTTTACCTGAAGTGAGGATACTGAGTTCAATGAGTTCACCTCAGGTCAGTTCACCTGAGATTACAACTGGGATACCGTAGGAACCAACAACTGTCACCGCAGGTGAACTCAGTGATTTCACTGCTTAAATCTTCAGCTGTGTCAGTGTGCCCCTGAAGCTACAATGATCAGTCATGTTTTTTAATGGTACCATGCACTATGACCTCAGGATGTTGCAAATCATCATGGGACCTCCTTTAGATTTTGTCAAACCTATTGGGATATTGGGGGGTTAATAAATTAGAAAAAAGAGGTGTGTTTGTTTTTATTTCTTAAATAAATATTTTTTCTGTGTGTTTTATGTTTGTTTTTTACTTACACGATTAGTAATGGGGGGTTTCTCATAGAACCCTCCACATTACTAACCTTGGGCTTGATGACAGCTGTCATTTTTTGACAAATAAAAGCTGTCATTTACCCCTTATATTACCCTGATGGGAACACCAGCTGTGACTTCAGGTGAACTCACGTCACTGCTCTCACAGCTGTGGCGCCATTCGCATTTTCTAATGTGATGGTACACTGTCAGATCAGAATGTAGAATATTCATGATCAACGTAGGACCTCCTGTAGATTATGTGAGACCTGCAGGGTGTTTTGGGGGTTAAGAAATTGGAGAAAGAGGGTTTTTTTTGTTTTTTTAAACTTTGACTTACAGGGCTACTAATGGTGGTCTCATAGACCCCTCTACATTATTAACCTCGGGCTTGATGACACCTGTGATTTTTTGACAATTTACAGCTGTGATTAACCTCTTATCTTAACCCAAATACCACCACTCCAGCGCAATTGAGAAGAGCTGCATAAAGCGCCAGAATTGGCACAACTAATTGATGCACCAATTCTGGATTGGCTGTAGGCTGCTATCTTTAGGCTGGGAAGGGTCCAGTAATAAAAAATATTCAGCACAAAGAATCCAAAGCAGAATATTTGACTATTTGCCTATCTCTATTTAGTATATGATTAGCTATTCTTGTCATATCACTGTGTTATTAATGTTTTGCTCTGAAAAATCTAAATTTAATTTTGAATTCTCCTAGCTATGCTCTCAATCAGATTCAAGCATGTGTCAACCGAAATCTGATCCCATGTCTCTTCTACACAATCCCAATGTTGGTGCATACTGGTTTATTTACTTGGGTATCTATCAAGCTTTTTCCTCAACTCTACCAACAAGTGTTCAATTGGCTTGAGGTCTGAGAACCTTGGGACCAAATTCAGCACTTCTACTTCATTGTCATTGAACCATTTCTTTGCCAACCTAGACATCTGCTTCCAGTCATTCACTTGCTGGAAAACTATGTCATCCTTTTCATACCTATAGTACTCAAGTGTATGAAGTCACTCGTATTGTATGATATTCAAGTATAGCTCAGTGTTGAGACCACCATTGATCCCGGTCAAGTGTCCAACGCCTTTGGCTGGGAAACAAACACATATCATCAGACTTCCTCCGCTGAGTTTGCCAATTATTTCAATTTCTTGATCCTTTACCCCTTATTCCCCTGTTTCTTCCATACTCATTTGCACCCATCAAAGCCAAGTCTATTGACTTTCGTCTCATAGCTCCTAGTGACCCGTTTACAATCTTCTAATGTCCACTTTTCATACTTCTTTGCAATCTCGAGCCGATCCTTCTTATAACAATATTGAAGTCGAGGCTTCTTCACTTTTTTTGCCCACCACTCCAGACTTGTGTAATGTGCATCTCATGTTCCTTGAATAAATACCTATGATCTCACTATTACATAATAATATATGAGCCACTGCCATGTTTGTCGCCCCAGAACTGATAGAACTTATGATTAGCTGACGTGTTGACTCCAATATTTTGCTTGGACATCCACCTCTTGACTTTTGAATAGATGGACTTAATTTTGTACATTGACAAGCAAAAGGGTTACAATGTTATGAACTTTTGACTTTTAGGCTACATATCTCACCATTGACTAAAGCGTTGAATGTGAGACTACCATTATGTTATCAAAAATCATTTTGGCTATGTCATACATAAATTTGTAATGCAACTATTTAGCATATAACTATCTATGCAAATTCTTATCATGTCATGTCACTGTATCATTACTGTTTTGCTCCTGGTGGTGGAAAAAATCTTTTTCTTCCTGTATACTACAAAATACAATCTGTTCTAACAGTCCCTAATAGCTGTAAGAATAGTCCTGGGAGTTGACTCACTGGACCGTGCACCGGACTTCCATGCGACGCCACCTCGAGCGAACCCATGTACAGGGACTGTCGGGCGTAACAGCTGAGGGCCTAGATGCACGGAAGCCAAGATCAGCAAGAGTCACTGGATAGAGTCTTATAGATACAGGATCCGATCTGATCCATGCACAGGTTAACGGGATCAGGCAGAAGTCCAGAACCGAAGACTGGTGCAGGTCACAGGGATTAGGCTGAGGTCCAGGAGCGGATACTGGTGCAGGTTAATGAGATCAGGCTGAAGTGTGTGCTCAGAACGGTACTCAGGATCTGCAAGCAGAGACAGAGTTACACAAAGCACAGGCATAGAGGGACCTGAACA
Source organism: Anomaloglossus baeobatrachus (assembly GCF_048569485.1). Classification (NCBI taxonomy): domain Eukaryota; kingdom Metazoa; phylum Chordata; class Amphibia; order Anura; family Aromobatidae; genus Anomaloglossus; species Anomaloglossus baeobatrachus. The sequence continues at coordinate 116,920,118 of NC_134354.1, read as the reverse complement.
ACTGGTATAAGAGACAAGCTACAGGGACGCGTTGAACAAGCCCTGGCCATGGGGAATAGGAAGTCTTAAATACCCAAGATTAATTAGTAGTCAAATCCCGGACAGCTGTGCTAGCCCTTTAAGTTTAGGTGAGTGCACGTGCGCACCCTCTAGTGTGCATATGTGAGGACTGCAACCCGGAAGTCAAAGGTGAGACCACAGGAAGAGAGGCAGGATGCTGGCGCACAGGTGGCTGCAGTGAGTGTGCGGCGCAGAGCCGGGACCGACGGGGAAAAGGTATGGACTAGGTAGCAGGAGAGTGGGCTCGGCGGGGAGCGGGGACCCCAGGAGTTGGAGCAACGGGTGGTGGGCGGCGTGGTCGGACCGGGAGCGTGACAATAGCTCTGTGTTTTAATAGGTTGATCCCCAAGCAAAAGGTCACTGGTTCAAGTTGAGGAGCAGCAATGAAGATTTGCCAAGACAAGAGAAATGGCATCATTCAACTCATTGATTGTGATCTTTCTGCCAAGAAAATTGTCATACTACATCATGTGAGTGCCAACACAATTGGAAGAATACAAAATGAAGTCTGTCCATCCTTTCAAAAGTTAAGAGGTGGATGTCCAGCCAAAAGCCAGCTTATCACAAAGTTTATCAGTTATGGCAAGACAAACAAAGCAGTGGAGGTGTCTGATATCTTTTTAACAGTGAAATCACAGATCTCCATGCAAGCACTGTGTGACGCATGTTGCACAAGTCTGGAATGGTCTCCCGAAAAAAAAGTGATGAAGCCTCGACTTCAATATTGTCATTAGAAGTGTTAGGTCCAGATTGCAAAATGTACAAAAAGTAGATAGCAGAACATTAGAAATGTGTGATTTGGAGCAATGAGACAAAAGTGGGGGAAGCCTGATGATAAGAGCTTGTCTCACAATTAAAGGTATTGGATTCTTGACCAGTATCAATGGTGGTCTTAATATTGAGCTATATGTGAGTATCACACAAGATGAGTTATTTCGTACACTCGAGTACTATTGAGTTTGAAAAGGATGACATAGTATACCAGCAGTACAATCACCAAAGCATACGTCAAGACTGGAGAAGAAATAGTTCAATTACAATGAATTACATTTTTCTATTGGCCTTCATTTGACATATATACTGGGAAAATATCCAACATATAGTTTCGAAAGAATTCTCCAGCAAATACCATACAAAGGAATCCATCAGTAATATACAGTAGTTTGAACTGGATAACCTTTTATGTAATTGTTGTCAACTATGCTACATCATCATTTTTTACCAGTATATATTCAAAGGAGTAGAAAAATTGCCAACACTCCACCTTGAAGATCTTGTCATTATATTATGCATTGTTATGTTTGAAATGTCGTTTTAACTGTGTGAATGTTTACATACAAGTATTAAGCAGCAGGCAGGGTTAAGATTTGAGGACAAGCCCAAGAAGGGAGAAGTTACATGGGCACAAAGAAAGCAACTTCCTTTTTATTTTTCAGATAGTGATTAGTGTTGAGAATTAACAGACCTTTGATCTAGGTGCATGCAAACTTACTTAGAAATGGTGTGACCACCATAGATCTGGTTTAAAGGAAAGCAAGGATTATTTTGCAGCAGGATTCCAGATCTCAGGAAGAGAGGGCTCTAGTGAATATAAAGAGCCGGACAAGGTCCAAATTTCCAGGCCAGGAGGCCTAACTAAATAATATAAAATTGCTCAGGGGGAGCAGCAGGATGAAGTCCTAATTAAAGCCCAGGAGGCCTGATAATTGGTATGAAACATCGCTCAGGGAGCAGCAGGACAAGATCCCTATTACAGTCAAGGAGGCCTAATTACCGGTACTGATAATTGCTAAGAGGGTGCAGTATGACAAGGTCCTTTAATGAAGTAACCTGAAGAAAGGATTCTTTATCTCAGTCAAGCGGGTCTTTAGTAATCAATTATATATAATAGAAAAACAGCTGGAGTGTCACCATACTGTGAATCAAGTTCTCCGGAGATGTGAAGACGCAATGGCATAGCAAACAGTGTGTTGCCCTCATCGAATGGACTTTGAAGGTATTAGTGAGGTATTATACCAATGCACTCCAGCTAGTTGGGTCCTTACCAAGCAACTAGAAGTTGAGAGTAGCTATGAGGGGCTGTAGTGTTACCCGTTGGCCATGCAGTCCTTATAGGGGAATCTGAAGTTTTCCATAATTGTTTTCTGGACTGTTGTAACATTTAATGCAATTAATGTCCCCCCACGTGTAACCATAAAGTACCTGTCTGCCAATTGTACAGAAAAAGCATTTATGAAGTGTTGTGCCTGCTATCTGATATGTATTCTTTTCTTCAAGTTGTCATTCAGTAAAAAAGTATTTTTTTATTTGATCTCCAACTGTACTTCATCTAATCCTGGTCTGCCCTGTCCAAGTGCAGTATGCAGTCTGCAGAGGCATATCCCCAAGGTAACAGCAGTACACACACCCTCATTTTCCTTTAGCATTGCGGGGCATGTAACGCGAGTACTTGGCCCCGACTACTGCCAACATCAAGGTTATATATAGACATATATTGATCATTGAGGATCCAACACGGCACTCTTTTGGCTCCCTTCTGGTAAATGGAATCTTAAAGATGCTTTTATTGTGAATATCATGTGCTGTTCTATACCAGGTTTGAATATTTCCTAAGAAAGCTGTCATATTTCTTCCCCACCTTTTACGGTACATTGCATAGTATGCATTATGAGTGTTTAACCCCTTCAGCCCCCGGGCACTTTCCGTTTTTGCGTTTTTGTTTTTTGCTCCCCTTCTTCCGAGAGGCGTAATTTTTTTATTTTTCCATCAATCTTGCCATATGAGGGCTTGTTTTTTGCGGGACGAGTTGTACTTTTAAATGAAACCATAAGTTTTACCATATAGTGTACTGGAAAACGGCAAAAAAATTCCAAGTGCGGAAAAATTGCAAAAAAAGTGTGATTGTACAATATTTTTTGGGAAATTTTATTCACTGTGTTCACTATATGGTAAAACTGAGATATCTATGTGATGCCTCAGGTCGGTGCGAGTTTGTAGGCACCAAACATGTATAGGTTTACTTGTATCTAAGGGGTTAAAAAAAATTCACAAGCTTGTTTAGAAAATGTGGCGCACGTTTTGCGCCATTTTCCAAAACCCGTAGCGTTCTCATTTTTCAGGATCTGAGGCTCAGTGATGGCTTATTTTTTGCGTCTCGACCTGACGTTTTTAACGGTACAATTTTTGCGCAGATGCTACGTTTTGATCGCCTGTTATTGCATTTTGTGCAAAATTTGTGGCGACCAAAAAACGTAATTTTGCCATTTGGAATTTTTTTGCCGCTACGCCGTTTACTGTTCAGATTCATTGATTTTATATTTTGATAGATCGGGCATTTCTGAACGTGGCGATACCAAATATGTGTGTATTTTTTATTTTTTTAACCCTTTAATTTTCAATGGGGTGAAAGGGGGGTGATTTGAACTTTTAGGTTTTTTTATTTCTTTTTAATTTTTTAAAACTTTTTTTTACTTTTTTTTTTATTTTACTAGTCCCCCTAGGGGGCTATAGTGATCAGCAATCCGATCGCTTTGCACTATCTGCAGATCTTAGCTACAGAGCTGAGAACTGCAGATTTGCTGCTTCACTTTCAATGCCGGCTGTATTCCGGCATTGAGAGGAAGTGAGTCATGTTAGCTACATGCGTCATCACATGACCCTGTGCTACCATGGCAACCGCCAAAAGTCACGTGATCATGTCACGTGACTTCCGGTGGGGGCGGGGTAAGTGACTGTCATGGCGGTGCCCATATACATATTGCTGCCAGATTTTGGCAGCGAAATGTAAGGAGTTAATGGCCGCGGGTGGAAGCGATTCCACCCGCGGCTAGCAGGCACACATGTCAGCTGTTGATAACAGCTGATATGTGTGCGGATCGCGACCGCCTGCCGGCAGCAGGGGATAGGGCTTACCGGCACACGATCCATGACGTACCCAGTACGTCATGGGTCGTTAATGGGTTAATGGCCTGATTTAATCTCAGGGCAACCTGGAATCAGAAGGTCACAAACCTTGTGGATTGCAGATCCACTTTAGTGCCCGTTCGTCATTTACCCTTAGTTGGAGAGTATTTAATTTTGGTAATGAAAGAGTCAAGGTGAATTTCTATCCTGAAGTGATCTAACAGGTGGATGTAACTTCAAGTGCAGCCACTCCCTTCTGCTATACATATCTGCTCCTCTCTGCTCCCTATGATGGCTGTAGCACATTCCTATGCTGACCATGTTGAAGGAGCTCATCGCTACATAGTTGTGGTGTTGTTACTACTGCAGGTGCGACGTTTCCTATGCAAAAATCCAAGGAGTGTTTTGTGTTGTGTCTTTCCCAACCCGTTTGTCTTACCTTCCTCGTGTTGTTTTAATGTAGTAATGAGACTAGCAAATTGCTGGCCTTAACTAGTCATAGTGAGTTCAGGGCCATGCATGGGTCTAGGTACGTGATCGGCGTATTGGCAAAAGAACCCATTTAGTGATGTTAGGGAGTGTAGGGATCATCCTCAGGTGAGTGTGAGGAGGTGACCCCACTCCCCTTTCCTTAGTACCAACGCCTAACATTGTTTCATTGTGTTGTGTCACTCATCGGAGGGGGGGGGGCCTCCCCTAACCCGGCATGACAGTATGTCCAAAAAAAAACAAATTTAGTAAAACCTAATTTTCCATTTGATTCTATTTTTAGGAATATTTACTGTACTAATTATTGGGAATCAAAACTCAAACTCAATTCTGATGTTGGTTTCTAAGACAAAACTCAAGATAAATTTTCATAATGCAATATGCTAATAATAATAAAATAATGATATATATTCCTTTGTATTTTTTTATAAAATTGTTATTCAAATTGTATTCTTAATTTTCAGAAGACAGCTAACTTGCATATTTTAATTTCCCATGGAGCATTGCCAACAACACTTAGCTGATTTTAAAGGAGAATAAGCCCACCACTACTTAAAGCTGTGTTAGCGCATAAATTGGAAACATTAGCTTATGGACATGCCACTATTTGGTTTTAAAATCCATGACTGATGTAAAGGTTTCAATCATATAAGATATTAATACATTTTACAGTATGGGAATAACTGAATTGATTTAGGTGATGCATCCTAATCAGGTCACACTGTACGTGTAGTATTACAGTTCTAGGATATAAAAGTATATAAAAATGTATTACAGAATGCTTTGAGATGTGACTGACCTGTGTAAATGATTTTTCTGCTATTAGGACTTATTTGTGCTTTCAGAAGAATTAAATAAAAAGTGTGCAATAATAAATAAAGTTATGCTTGAAGCAAAATCAACATTATTTAAATTTATAAAGCCTACTGCGGAATATTAATGCCTTATAACAGTAGATCGATCTTTTGATAGAATAGTTACCTCAAATTTAAAAGGGTTGGCCACTACTTTACAAGGTCCTTTCAAGCTAACTATCATAGGCCTCTTTCACACTTTCGTGAAAAACCACGCACATTTTTCACGGACGTGTCAAAGGTGCGTTTTGACCTCCGTGAACCGTGTTTATGGCACATGTGTGTTCTCCGTGTGTTATCCGTGATAACACACGGAGAACGGGAACTTTCTACTCACCTGTCCCTGGTGCTGCTGTCTGTGGTCCTGATCTTCGGTCTCCGGTTCTGACAACACCCCACTGCTGCTGCTTCCGGCCGCAGTGAATTGAATATGCAATGAGCATAATGAGCAGCGGTTGGAAGCAAGTGACAGCAATGGCAGGGACCGCAGTGCTGGAGAAGGTGAGTAAAGTTTTTTTATTATTTTTTCAGACATGTGTGTTTTGTCCTGCGTGTGTCACACAGAACACCTCCGTGTGGTCCGTTTGCGTTCCGTGTGACACCCGTGGTGCCAAAGAAAAATGGACATGTCTACGTGTGGAGCACATTGGCACACGTATGCTCCACACGTACAAATGGTCCATGGCAGAATACGCACGTGAGCGCAGACCCATTGATTTAAATGGGTCTACGTGTGCCCGTGTCTCCGGTACGTGAGGAAACGGACCAAACACGTGGCGTAGACACAGACGTGTGAAAGAGGCCTTAGATAACCTCTTATCATTGCTCGATTTGAGGATTTAATCTGGTGACCTGTTGCTTCATAGTCAGTTCCTTTTTCTGCTGAGCTATGGTTCTATTTTCTTGATTCTAATACTGATGGTTCTTATTACCTTCACTATTTCTTTACGGTCTTTATTCTCTGTAGGTGTTTTTCACTGTCCTATGTAGTTTTATCCTATCACAGTCTGAGTGGGGATTCATATATTGTCCCTTCACTAAATTTCCTTGCTGGTTATACTTCTAGGTGTTTTATTACTAAGGAGTTTCAGCTCTTCAAAGAATACAATTTTCCCTGCTAGGAAGACACCATTTGCATTTCAGCTGCATATTGATTCATCTGACTTCCCAATATCTTTCCTCTTTCCTCAGTTAGATAGGTGTGAGGTTATTTCTATTCAATTTATTATTCTCCCTTTTTCCCTTTCTGCACATGTTTTAACTTTCCTCACCTTGAGTTCCTGTATACTAATGAACTCTTCGACTGGTTAGCTGTGCATAGGGGGCTCCACTCCGATTCCTCGGCAGATATGGGAGGTATGAGAAACCTTTGATGACCTTTTATGGAGCCAGGTCCAAAGGGGTGCTTTTTTAGTTTTGAGGCTAGGGATTTTCAGGAACCAGTAGGGCATGGGTGTAGTTTCTCTGTGATTTAGGCTTTACTACTTCCATTACCCGTGTACGAATGAGATATGTGAATGAGATAACAGCTTTCTTCTAAATAACTTGCTTTAACTAATCCTTCTGTAACCTGAGCTGTTCTCTTGGTCAAATGATCTCTAGCTGAGAATCCTTTGACTTTCTGTAATGTCATATCAATCAAAGATCTGGGATCCATAAACTGACTGGTGAGCATGGTTGGCTGTGTGGGTGGACGTGGCTCCATATAACATGGCTCATACTACTCCATTGTCTAGTGCTGCATACTCAGCTTCCCCTGCAGTCACATCTCTCCCTGCAAACACAGTTCTTTTTTATATTTGTATGCCTAAAGCAGGGTATACACAGCAGGGGAAATATGTATTAAACAACGTCAACAATTTTCTAAGTAAATATATTTCTAAAGGTGTTATCAACATGAATTTCTCACTTAATATCGGTAAGTACCCATCAAATCCACACAGGCAAAGAAATCATACCATAGATGCCTATCTTTATAGATGTCCATAAATTAATTTAAGTGTCATCATGAGAAATGACAAAGGAAAAAAGTATTGAACACACTTACTGACATATATTTAATACTTCGTACAAAAGCCTTTGTTGGTGATGACAGCTTCAATACACCTCTTGTATGCAGTCACATGCATTGTTCAGGTGTGATTTTGGCACAAACATTCTTCCAATCCTGAGGGTTCTGTGGGCTCCTTCTGTGAACTCTGAACTTTAGTTCTTTCCATAAATTCTCTATTGGATTCAGGTCAGGTGGTTGACTCGGCCATTCTAGCAGCTTTATTTTCTTTCTCTGAAAACAAATTGACAGTTCCCTTGGTTGTGTGTTTAGGATAATTGGCTTTCTGAAATGTCCACCCTTGTTTTATCTTCATCATCCTGATAGATGGCAGCAGATTTTTATCAAGAATGTCTCAGTTAATTTGTCCATTCATCTTTTCTTCAAATATATGAAGTTTACCGGTGCCATATGCTGAAAAACAGCCCAAAACATGATTTTCCCACCTCCACAATTCCCTGTTAGTATGGTCTTTTTGGGGTGATATTCAGTGCAGTTTGGTCTCCATGTGTATTTTTGAAATCCAAAGAGTTGAATTTTGATCTAATTTGACTAGACCAAGTTATCCCATTATTTCACAGACTTAATTAAATGTTGTTGAGCAAATTCTTAATGCACTTGAACATGCTTTTCATTTAGCAGTGAAGTGCAATGGAGCATGGTAAATGCACATTCAGCCATTGAGGTTGAGTGCATTACTTATTGTTTTCTTTGAAACAATTGTACCTGCTGATTCAAGGTCTTTCTGTAGCTCTTCAAAGATGGTTTAGTCAAGAACCATCGGGCAACTGTTCTGATTCTTTACACTCCTCTGTCTTGCGGCAGCCACTGGTGGCCAGTTTATGGTGAAATTATGTTTTTTCCACTTCCAAATTATGGCCTCCACAGTACTCAATGAGGCCTTCAGTACTTTACAAATTGTTCTGTAACCAATGCCATGAGTATGTTATGCAACAAAAAAAGGGTGCAAAGGTTTAAAGATAGCTCACTGGTTTTACCCATCATAAGAAGTTTCTTGTGTGGCATCATGGCAATCAGACACCTTTTTATAGGCCACCAATTAAACCAGCTATTATTTTTCACTAAGCGGCAGGATTGCTTTCAATTAACTGATTGTCTTAAGACCATATGAGGGCATGTATTTTAGTGGGATGAGGTGTATTTTTGAATGAAACCATTAGTTTTACCAAATAATGTACTGGAAAATGGGAGAAAAATTCCCGGTGAGATAAAATTGCACAATGTTTCATGTCACTATGAGTTCATAGATGCCACATATATATACTTTTATTTATATTTAAGGGGTGAAAATAAATTCAGAAGTTTGTCCGAAAAAGAATACCACTTTTGTCACCATTTTCTAAGACCCATAGCATTCTCATTTTTTCGGATCTGGGGCTCAGTAATGGCTTTTTTTTTTGCATCCTGCCATTTTTATTTATATCATTTTTGCATAGATGTGCTGTTTTGATTTGATTTTTGATTTGTTGTGATTACATTTTAATGCAATGCTGCAGAGTCCCAAAAATGTAATTTTGGCATTTGGAATTTTTTCATCACTGCGTAGTGTTGTGATTCGATTAATTGATTTTATATTTTGATTGGGCTTTTATGAATTCTGCGATACCAAATATGTTTTTTTAATGTATCTTATTCTTTTATATTCAATGAAGTGAAAGGGTGTGATTTGAACTTTCAGTTTTTTTTACTTTTTTCATATTTTTGAAAACTTTTTTTAACTTTTGTTATTGCTTTTAATAGTCCCCCTAGGGGAATTTACAACTTCAGTGTTTGATCGCTTGTGCTGATCAGAGCGATGCTGCAGCATCACTCGGATCAACGAAAATGCAGTGTTCCTGTTTTTGCTACTGCTCTGTCGGCTTTCACAGGAAATATTTCATGCTAGCATCAGGGGTCATCGATGACCCCGCACTACCATGGCAACCCATTGGTGCACCATCACGGGGATCGCCGATAGCAGCAGGTAACAGTAAGATCCCCGTAGTGACCATGTAAATCACACTGTCAGATTTTGACGTGCAATCTAACTGGTTAGCAGGTACGGGTGGATCTCTGATTCACCCGTGTTTGTTAGCCACGCATGTCTGCTGATTGGATCAACAAACATGTTCGGCGATTACAACGGACTCGCCACCAGAACCCGCGGTTACTGCGGGGACATGACCCAGGGCTTATACAGTTAGGTCCAGAAATATTTGGACAGTGACACAATTTTCGCGAGTTGGGCTCTGCATGCCACCACATTGGATTTGAAATGAAACCTCTACAACAGAATTCAAGTGCAGATTGTAACGTTTAATTTGAAGAATTGAACAAAAATATCTGATAGAAATTGTAGGAATTGTACACATTTCTTTACAAACACTCCACATTTTAGGAGGTCAAAAGTAATTGGACAAATAAACCAAACCCAAACAAAATATTTTTATTTTCAATATTTTGTTGCGAATCCTTTGGAGGCAATCACTGCCTTAAGTCTGGAACCCATGGACATCACCAAACACTGGGTTTCCTCCTTCTTAATGCTTTGCCAGGCCTTTACAGCCGCAGCCTTCAGGTCTTGCTTGTTTGTGGGTCTTTCCATCTTAAGTCTGGATTTGAGCAAGGGAAATGCATGCTCAATTGGGTTAAGATCTGGTGATTGACTTGGCCATTGCAGAATGTTCCACTTTTTTGCACTCATGAACTCCTCGGTAGCTTTGGCTGTATGCTTGGGGTCATTGTCCATCTGTACTATGAAGCGCCGTCCGATCAACTTTGCGGCATTTGGCTGAATCTGGGCTGAAAGTATATCCCTGTACACTTCAGAATTCATCCGGCTACTGTTGTCTGCTGTTATGTCATCAATAAACACAAGTGACCCAGTGCCATTGAAAGCCATGCATGCCCATGCCATCACGTTGCCTCCACCATGTTTTACAGAGGATGTGGTGTGCCTTGGATCATGTGCCGTTCCCTTTCTTCTCCAAACTTTTTTCTTCCCATCATTCTGGTACAGGTTGATCTTTGTCTCATCTGTCCATAGAATACTTTTCCAGAACTGAGCTGGCTTCATGAGGTGTTTTTCAGCAAATTTAACTCTGGCCTGTCTATTTTTGGAATTGATGAATGGTTTGCATCTAGATGTGAACCCTTTGTATTTACTTTCATGGAGTCTTCTCTTTACTGTTGACTTAGAGACAGATACACCTACTTCACTGAGAGTGTTCTGGACTTCAGTTGATGTTGTGAATGGGTTCTTCTTCACCAAAGAAAGTATGCGGCGATCATCCACCACTGTTGTCATCCGTGGACGCCCAGGCCTTTTTGAGTTCCCAAGCTCACCAGTCAATTCCTTTTTTCTCAGAATGTACCCGACTGTTGATTTGTTGATTTTGCTACTCCAAGCATGTCTGCTATCTCTCTGATGGATTTTTTCTTTTTTTTCAGCCTCAGGATGTTCTGCTTCACCTCAATTGAGAGTTCCTTAGACCGCATGTTGTCTAGTCACAGCAACAGCTTCCAAATGCAAAACCACACACCTGTAATCAACCCCAGACCTTTTAACTACTTCATTGATTACAGGTTAACGAGGGAGACGCCTTCAGAGTTAATTGCAGCCCTTAGAGTCCCTTGTCCAATTACTTTTGGTCCCTTGAAAAAGAGGAGGCTATGCATTACAGAGCTATGATTCCTAAACCCTCTCTCCGATTTGGATGTGAAAACTCTCATATTGCAGCTGGGAGTGTGCACTTTCAGCCCATATTATATATATAATTGTATTTCTGAACATGTTTTTGTAAACAGCTAAAATAACAAAACTTGTGTCACTGTCCAAATATTTCTGGCCCTGACTGTATATACATCCAAGGTCGTGAAAGGGTTAATACTTTTTCCTGTGTCATTTCTCCTTATGACACATAACTAAATTTATAGACATCTATGGTTTAATTTCTCTGCCTGTGTGGATCGATTGTTACCGATATCTGGTCAGAAATCAATGGCAAAAGCATCTTTATAAACATATTTAATTAAAATAATTGGTGATGTGTTCAATACTTGTTTAACTCCCTAAGGATATAGTAGATGAAATAAGTATTGAATACGTCAACAATTTTTATATATATATATATATATATATGTATATATATATATATATATATATATATATATATATATATATATATATAGTCATAGCCAAAAGTGTTGGCACCCCTGAAATTGTTTCAGAAAATTAAGTATTTCTATCAGAAAATTATTGTAATCACACATGTTTGCTTATAGACATATTTATTCCCTTTGTGTTTTTGGAAAAAGCACAAAAAAATGAGAAAAAAAGGCAAATTGGACATAATTTCACCCAAAACTCCAATTAGGCAGTGCAAAATTGTTGACTTCTTTCCAAAGTTGTGGGTAAACAACTATTTTTGAAGCATGTGATGCTTATTCAAATTCACCTGTGGCCAGTAACAAGTGTGAAAATATGAAAATCAAACCTGAAACTAAATAAAAAGGGGAGAAGTTGACGCAGTCTTTGGATTGCATGTCTGTGTGTGCCACACTATGCATGCAGTACAGAAAGAGGAGAAAAGAGAACTTTCTGAGAACTTGAGAACCAATAGTTGAAATATATTAACAATCTTAAGGTTACAAGTCCATCTGCAGAGTTCATAATGTACCATTATCAACCTGTGTGCAAAATAATCAAGAAGTACAACCTATGACACTGTAGCTAATTTCACTGGACATGGCCGGCAGCGAAAAATTGCTCCCAACAGCAATTTTAAGATCTCCCTACATTATGTTGCACCCTGTTAACAAAGTAACATCAAGGTCTCCGGAGATGCATTTGTAACCTTGAGACTGTTGAGCTTTTTCAACAATTTTGGTTCCCAAGTAGAGATGAGTGAACCTGTCCCCTGCCCCCTGTCTCCACTTTCTCGCATTAAAACAGCTGAGACATTAGATGTGGTGGATGAAAGGATGAGAGCAGACGCCTTGGCTCAGGAGTGGCTTGTGAAGCCAAAGAGAGCCAACTTTCAAAATGGCTATACCCATGGCAAGATCATGAACTTTAATCATACCTGAAGCTTTGAGTTTATAGCTAAAGGTAAGACCAGGTATATGTTAACCAGGCCATGGTAAAATGGGATACCCTCCCTGCTCACCTACAAACCCTGTATATGGGCGAACGGGTGTAATTTGTGCGCCCATGGTGCCTCAAGGGATTTTATGTGATGGGGGTAACCTTGTCTACAAATGAGAAGGAGGTTGAGAGATAGGAAGAGGAGGCCAAGGAAGAACAGTAAAGCCAGCAACATGGGAGGATCCCATCTGTCAGCCACAAAAAGCTTCATCACCAAGAGCAAACTGTAGCCCCATCCCAGAGGGGTGTCTGTAACCCAAATCCCCATGTGGTTGAACAGGAGAACCAGCAACCTGCTGTCCCTATCAGCACCATGCACTGTATTACCATAAATGTGACTGGAAACGAGACAGCACAACCATTTTATACTGGCACCAACATTCTCCAAGAGGACCATGGCCAGAATGAATACCTGGACCAGCCATGGAAATGGATCAGACTCCTGTTCCCTAGTCCTGGAAGCCTGGAAAAAGAAGGCGGCCTGAACCTGACTGATGACCCCTGCCCCCCTAGCCAAGTTGAAAAAGGGGCTAGTTCCAGAGCTCTTTTGTAAAGGAAGGAACCGGGGCCAGACGGGCTGCCATCAAGACCCTCAGTTGGGCAGGATGCCATGTTAGCAGGAAAGTTAAAAGTTTAAAGTGCAGGAGATATTGCCCTTGTAGCCTGATAGTCCTGTTTTGTTTTTGTTTTGGGGAAGGGGGGGGTTGGTGTGCTGTTTTCCCTACCTCCAAGTTTTGTGCTTTTTGAATCCTCCTCTGCTGGATTTGGTGGGCTTTGAGCCCTTTGGGATGTTGAAGAATACCCCCTCAGACAAGGGCTTACCCCTTGCAACTCTAATGAACTGTGCTCCAAACTGCCGCTTGAAATTTGCCCCCATTGACTTTGCCCATTTCCACCCTGCCCTTATGGATTTTGACCTAACCTACCCCTGAGAAACTGTGCCTATTCCTGTGAAGTGTGAGTGGAGGGAGGGTGGATAGATAGATGATGTAGTTTCCTCTTTATAGAATTGTTTTTTGGGGGAGGGTTTATGCCGTTCACCATGTCATCAATGTTATAAGATGCATTACTCTTCGGATCAGTATGATTACTGCAATGCCACATTTATATATTTTTTTTTCCATGCTTTGCCGCTTTTACAATAAAAACTATTTTATAGAAAAAAAAAACAGTTTTTGCATTGCTGTATTCTGAAAGCTATAGCTTTTTTTTTTCCACTGATGGACCTCTACGGGTGCTTGTTTTTTTGCGGGATGAGATGACACTTTCAGGGGTACCGTTTTTACTTATATATAATTTTTTTATTACAGTTTTTTTTCAGCTGTATGATGAAAAGACAAGTTTTGCTATGTTTATTTTTTTCTACAGTATTCACTGAAGGAGTTGACATTTTTCTAGATTGGGTTGTTACGGATGTAGTGATTAGAGTTGAGCGCGGTTCGTGGTTCGTGGTTCTCCAGTTCGCGGCTCGAGTGATTTTGGGGGCTGTTCTAGATCGAACTAGAACTCGAGCTTTTTTGCAAAAGCTCGATAGTTTTAGATACGTTCGAGAACGGTTCTAGCAGCAAAAAAACCAGCTAATTCCTAGCTGGCTTTCCGCTGTAATAGTGTAAGTCACTCTGTGACTCACACTATTATGACATTTCAGTGTATAGTGTGCGGGAACAGCGCATTCCGATGACTGCTGTATGGATAATGGCGATCGCCATTTTTTTTTTTTTTCCTTGTCTTCCTTCCCTAAGCGCGCGCGTGTAGTGGGGAGGGCCAGCATGTCAGCCAATCCCAGACACACACACAGCTAAGTGGACTTTTAGCCAGAGAAGCAACGGCATGTGTGATAGGATGTCCATGTCACATGTCCCTGCATTATAAAAATGGACATTTTCCTCCAGCACGCCATTATCTGCCTTCTGCGTCCTTGGTGTCAGACATCACTGGCGCAGCTCCTATCGCCGATACAGCTGTGTACGCTCCATACACAGCGCTAAACAGCTTAGGGATAGTACTTTCTATCAGTCCTTTTAAGGGCTCATACCGGCAGGGTCAGAGCCATAGGTGACAGGTCCTGAAAACAGAGTTTAACAGCTACACAAGATGACAGCGTCTGTGTAGCTAAGGTCAGGGATTTCCTCGCTGCATTTCCCCATTGGGAGGGATAGAAAGGCAGGCTTCCTTTCCTCTACCCAGAGACCCACAACCCTGCCACTGTACCCTCCTGGCCTTTGCACACTCCAACTCATTGTTAATAAGCCATTATACTAGCAAACACTGAGTGAACTTAGTGGCATCCTAAACGTGGCTATTGGACTTCTGTATAGTCCCAGTAGTGCACAGATATTTGCAGCACGTCTGCCTGCATTGCACACTCAAACTCATTATAACTAAGCCATTATACTAGCAAACACTGAGTGAACTTAGTGGCATCCTAAACGTGGCTATTGGACTTCTGTATAATCCCAGTAGTGCACAGATATTTGCAGCACGTCTGCCTGCATTGCACACTCCAACTCATTATAACTAAGCCATTATACTAGCAAATACTGAGTGAACTTAGTGGCATCCTAAACGTGGCTATTGGACTTCTGTATAGTCCCAGTAGTGCACAGATATTTGCAGCATGTCTGCCTGCATTGCACACTCAAACTCATTATAACTAAGCCATTATACTAGCAAACACTGAGTGAACCTAGTGGCATCCTAAACGTGGCTATTGAACTTCTGTATAGTCCCAGTAGTGCACAGATATTTGCAACACGTCTGCCTGCATTGCACACTCAAACTCATTATAACTAAGCCATTATACTAGCAAACACTGAGTGAACTTAGTGGCATCCTAAACGTGGCTATTGGACTTCTGTATAGTCCCAGTAGTGCAAAGATATTTGCAGCACGTCTGCCTGCATTGCACACTCAAACTCATTGTAACTAAGCCATTATACTAGCAAACACTGAGTGAACCTAGTGGCATCCTAAACGTGGCTATTGGACTTCTGTATAGTCCCAGTAGTGCACAGATATTTGCAGCATGTCTGCCTGCACTGCACACTCAAACTCATTATAACTAAGCCATTATACTAGCAAATACTGAGTGAACTTAGTGACATCCTAAATGTGGCTATTGGACTTCTGTATAGTCCCAGTAGTGCAAAGATATTTGCAGCACCTCTGCCTGCATTGCACACTCAAAGTCATTATAACTAAGCCATTATACTAGCAAACACTGAGTGTACCTAGTGGCATCCTAAACGTGGCTATTGGACTTCTGTATAGTCCGAGTAGTGCACAGATATTTGCAGCACGTCTGCCTGCATTGCACACTCAAACTCATAACTAAGCCATTATACTAGCAAACACAGGAGTGAACCTAGTGGCATCCTAAACGTGGCTATTGGACTTCTGTATAGTCTCACTAGTGCAAAGATATTTGCAGCACATCTGCCTGCATTGCACACTCAAGCTCATTGTTACTAGCAATTGATGCTGCCAGTTTAAGGGCCATAGTTGCATTGTCAGGGATATTTATTCTTTATTATTCTGCTGTTAATAAAGCTAGACCACCGCTGCAATCTACACCACCTCTCAATTTTTACTACCACATTTTCAGTGCACAATCTTGTTTCAATCAACATGAGTGGCAAAATGACAGATGCTGGTGGAAAGGGGAAGAGGCGTGGTGGAAAAGGAAAAAAAGGGTTTGTCCGTGGGAAGGTGGCAAAGCTCCATTATCATCTGCTGAAGATAGACCATCTACCAGCAAAAGTAAGATGTCTACTGCTTACCGTGGACAATCCGATGTGCTCCCTTTTTTACGGACATGAACAACAGGAACAAAGGTAGATGATGGCGAAAAAAGGAAAATGCTTGAATGGATCTCAAGTGGTCCAACAAGTGCCCTCTCAGCCACTTCAAGTACTGCATCCAAAAAACATCAGTCCTCTGAGTTGTCATCCCAATCAAACTTGCTTTCTCCCAGCTCTGAAGTCTCCATCCGCCCTGCACAGTATGGTGGAACTGAGATGGCTGAGTCTGCAGAGCTGTTCAGTCACACTATAGCCTGGGAATCAGAGGTCTGCTCCCAAGCTACAGTGAGTACAGACCAGGAAAAGGTCTGCAGTGATGCCCAGAACCTTTGTGACTCTGATTCAGGCCTTGAGGACCAAGTTTCTGAGCAGAATTTTGACCCTTTGTCACAAACTGTAACACCTGTGGTTATAGACAATGAGGAACATACTGATAACGATGAGACGCAGATACCAGATTGGGATGACAATTAAATATTCGGTCAGGGAGAGAAGAGGCTCGTTCTGAGGGGTAGGGGAGTGCAAACACAACAATTGATGATGAAGTTCTAGATCCCACCTCCTGTCAACCCCCAGTCAGGCACTCGAGGAGGTCAACAGAGGCGGTGGAGGAGGATGCAACCGACGACGAAGTTACCTTGCGCCTTTCTGGACAGAGTCGGAGCACTGGTAGCACGTCTACAACTGCATCATCAGCCACCACTCTGCCTCTGAGCACTAGTCGGGGGGGCTCAGCAGGTCGCATGCCCTCTAAGCCTTGCCTAGCCTGGTCCTTTTTTGACATAGAAAAAGATCGCCCAAATTATGTGATCTGTAAAAATTTGTCGTGATTCTGTTAGTAGAGGTCAAAACCTCAGCAGTTTGACAACTTCTTCCATGAATCGTCACATGAATAAATATCATAGGTCCCAGTGGGAAGTTCACCGTGCTGCAATGCGGCCTAGCGGAGCGAACCATCCACGGCCTGCCCCTTCCAGTGCATCCGCACGCTCTTCATCTTCTAGGACTGTGGGGACAGCTGTCACACCTGGTTTTCCACGCACAACTTCCACCACTGTAACCGCAACAGGCAGTTTGCTTGGTAGGTCGTCAGTTGGTTTGGAAGGGGAAACAAGTGAGTGTGTACAGCTCTCTCAGACATCGATAGCACCAACGTTGGATGAAGGCGACATCATGTCTCCGCCTGCACTTTCCTCACAAACCTGCATTTTTACAGGGACACCCTACTCAACACCGTCTACACACAGCAGCCAGATCTCTGTCCCTCAGATGTGGTCAAATAAAAGGCCATTTCCTGCGACCCATGACAAAGCTAAGAGGTTGACTTTATCCCTCTGTAAGCTCTTGGCTACCGAAATGCTGCCTTTCCGCCTAGTGGACACACAGGATTTTAGAGACCTTATGTCTGTCGCTGTGCCCCAGTACCAGATGCCTAGTCGCCACTACTTCTCTAAGAAAGGTGTGCCCGCGCTACACCAGCATGTCGCACACAACATCACCGCTTCCTTGAGAAACTGTGTGTGAACGGGTGCATTTCACTACCGATACTTGGACCAGTAAGCATGGACAGGGACGTTACATGTCGCTGACTGGCCACTGGGTAACTATGGTGATAGATGGTGAAGGGTCTGCTGCACAAGTCTTGCCGTCCCCACGACTTGTGTGTCAATCCTCTGTCTGTCCAAGTTCCACCACTGCTTCTGCCTCCTCCACCTCATCTGGGTCCTCCACCTCCGCCCCAAGCCTGCCTGGTCAGGCCACCAGCGTTCTCACTGCGCAGAAGGAATCACGCACCCCTCATTACTATGCTGGCAGCAGGGCGCAACGGCATCAGGCGGTCTTTAGCTTGACATGTCTTGGTAATAGGAGTCACACAGCTGAGGAGTTGTGGTCAGCTCTGCGGTCCGAGTTTAATAAATGGTTGTCTCCACTCAACCTGCAGCCTGGTAAGGCCGTGTGCAACAATGCTGCAAACCTGGGTGCGGCCCTTCGCCTGGGCAAGGTGACACACGTGCCTTGTATGGCTCACGTGTTGAACCTTGTTGTCCAGCAATTTTTAACACACTATCCCGGCCTAGATGGCCTTCTGACCAGGGCACGAAAACTGTCTGCTCACTTCCGCCGTTTAACCGCCGCAGCTGAGCGACTTGCATCGCTTCAGAAGTCTTTCGGCCTGTCGGTTCATCGCCTGAAATGCGATGTGGCGACACGCTGGAATTCGACTCTCCACATGTTACAGCGACTGTGGCAGCACCGCCGAGCCCTGGTGCAATACGTCATGACGTATAGCCTGGTCCAACGAGATGCAGAGGTGGGGAAGATTACCCTGATGGAGTGGTCTCAGATCAAGGACCTATGCACCCTTCTGCACAGTTTCGACATGGCGACGAATATGTTTAGCGCTGACAATGCCATTATCAGCATGACAATTCCAGTCATTTACTTGCTGGAGCACACGCTAAACACTATTCGGAGTCAGGGGGTGGGACAACAGGAAAAGGAGGAACTACAGGAGGATTCATATGCGCAAGGGACAACAACATCACCAAGGTCCAGACGTTCATCATCACCAACGCTGCAGGCATGGGACCATGGGGGACAGGGATCAACAAGGGTGCATGGTAGCAGGCAAAATGTTGAGGAAGGTGCAGGAGAACATGAAGAAATGGAGGACGAACTGTCCATGGACATGGAAGACTCAGCGGATGAGGGAGACCTTGGTCAAATTTCAGTTGAAAGAGGTTGGGGGTAGATGTCAGAGGAAGAAAGAACGGGTAGCACCTCTATGCACAAACACAGCGTGGACTTGGTCCGCATGGCTGCACAAGACACATGAGTGCCTTCTTGTTGCACTACCTCTAACATGACCCTCGTATTGTCAAAATTAGAAGTGATGGTGACTACTGGATTGCCACACTATTAGATCCCCGGTACAAGTCCAAATTTTGTGACATAATTCCAGCCATAGAAAGGGACGCACGTATGCAGGAGTATCAGCAGAAGCTGTTACTCGATCTTAGCTCGGCTTTTCCACCAAACAACCGTGCAGGTGCAGGGAGTAAATCTCCCAGTTATAACTTGACAAACATGGGACAGTCTCGTCATCTTCAACAGTCTACCCGTACCAGTAGGACTGTATCTGGTGCTGGTAACAGAAATTTTATGGAATCTTTTCATAATTTTTTTAGACCCTCCTTTGCAAGGCCACCAGAGACAACAAGTCTGACACATAGTCAACGGCTGGAGAGGATGATACAGGAATATCTCCAAATGAACATCGATGCCATGACTTTGCAAATGGAGCCTTGCTCATTTTGGGCTTCAAATCTAGAAAAATGGCCAGAGCTCTCCAGTTACGCCTTGGAGATTTTGTCGTGTCCAGCTGCCAGCGTTGTCTCTGAACGTGTCTTCAGTGCTGCTGGGTGTGTGCTGACAGATAAGACAATGTGGACAGAAATCTGTCCACATTGTCACTGGACAGATTTATTCTGTCCAGTGACAATGTGGACAGACTAACGTTCATCAAAATGAACAAGTCATGGATCCACAAGGAATTTACTACCCCTGTGTCATCCTGGGGAGAGTAAATGCTTGTGGATTTGGAATGTGCTTGATGCAAATCAAAACATCCTGTTTGCAACTAGGGCACAAGTGCTGCCACTGATGGGGTGTCTGTGTGGCCCAATATTTGGAAAAAAAGGGAGACTCCGCTTGGAGTAACCCTTGCTTACATTGTTTTTAAAAGAAGCCAAGATGAACAAGTCATGGTTCAGCAAAGACTTTGCTACCTACCCCGGTGTCATCCTGGGGACGGTTAAGTATGGCGTATTTTTGAATGTGCTTGATGCAAATCTAGCTGTGAAGTGTACAACTAGGGCACAAGTGCTGCCACTGAATGGGTGGGTGTGTGTGGGGCACAATTTTTGGAAAAAAAGGGAGACTCCGCTTGGAGTAACCCTTGCTTGCTGTGTTTTTTAAAAATGATCCAAGATGAACAGAGCTGGGATCAGGAAAGACTTTGCTACCTACCCCGGTGTCATCCTGGGGACGGTTAAGTATGGCGTATTTTTGAATGTGCTTGATGCAAATCTAGCTGTGAAGTGTACAACTGGGGCACAACTGCTGCCACTGAATGGGTGGGTGTGTGTGGGGCCCAATTTTTGGAAAAAAGGGAGACTCCGCTTGGAGTCACCTTGCAGTGTTTTACATGATTTTAGAAGGGCGTGCCATGCCTATATCTGTGTCTCGTCCTCTTTTTCCTCGTAACGCTGTTTTGTTTTCACATGAGAATTTGTCCTTGTCACTTTCCCATGTGTTTGTGTTGTGTTGTGAGTTGTTTGTCACCTTTTGGACACCTTTGAGGGTGTTTTCTAGGTGTTTTTATGTGTTTGTGAATGCCTGCCATTGTTTCCTATGCAGTTCGAGTTCGGTTCGTCGAACGTTCGACGAACTGAACTCGAACGGGAGATCCGTTCGGCGAACCGACCTCGAGCCGAACCGCGACCGGTTCGCTCATCTCTAGTAGTGATACCAAATCTGTGTATTTTTTGGGTTTTTTATTTACACAAATATAACTATATATTTGAATAATGTATTTTTTGTTATTTATTTTTTCAATATTTTTTCTTTTTTTAACTTTTTTACTTATTCCCTTTATGGAACATTACCTTTAGTTGTGCTGATTGCAGCTGCATTGCATTGTAATGATCAGTCATTGAAATAAATTCAGCTGTCAGAATTGCACTCAGAAGCTTCAGTGATCAAGGTGCAGGCATGATCACTGAGGCTTCACGTAGTCTGATGACCTGGAGATTATCATAATGACCAAGAGTCATGATGTCGATGATCGGGTCCTCGCAATTACATAGCAGAGTCTCTGATCGGAGGGGAGTGGGAGCACAATCCCTTTCCCAATCCCCCAAGTGCAGTGATCGATATCAATTCAAAATTTAGGGAGCTAAACAGCCAGGGAGGGGGAAGTACCCTTCCTGACTGTGAGAGCCAGGTCTCAGCTGTTGGGAAAGTCGAGTCCCTAGTGGCGATCACACAGGGCACAGCAACTGTGCCCTCACAATCATTAGGATGTACTTATACGTCCTAGATCGAGAACTACCTCCCTTCTGAATGTATAGGTACATCCAAGGTTGTGAAGGGGTTAAATGAAATCTGTCAGCAGGTTTTTACTACAGTTAGGTCCAGAAATATTTGGACAGTGACACAATTTTCGCGAGTTAGTCTCTGCATGCCACCACATTGGATTTGAAATGAAACCTCTACAACAGAATTCAAGTGCAGATTGTAACGTTTAATTTGAAGGTTTGAACAAAAATATCTGATAGATTGTAGGAATTGTACACATTTCTTTACAAACACTCCACATTTTAGGAGGTCAAAAGTAATTGGACAAATAAACCAAACCCAAAAAAAAATTTTTTATTTTCAATATTTTGTTGCGAATCCTTTGGAGGCAATCACTGCCTTAAGTCTGGAACCCATGGACATCACCAAACGCTGGGTTTCCTCCTTCTTAATGCTTTGCCAGGCCTTTACAACCGCAGCCTTCAGGTCTTGCTTGTTTGTGGGTCTTTCTGTCTTAAGTCTGGATTTGAGCAAGTGAAATGCATGCTCAATTGGGTTAAGATCTGGTGATTGACTTGGCCATTGCAGAATGTTCCACTTTTTTGCACTCATGAACTCCTCGGTAGCTTTGGCTGTATGCTTGGGGTCATTGTCCATCTGTACTATGAAGCGCCGTCCGATCAACTTTGCAGCATTTGGCTGAATCTGGGCTGAAAGTATATCCCGGTACACTTCAGAATTCATCCGGCTACTCTTGTCTGCAGTTATGTCATCAATAAACACAAGTGACCCAGTGCCATTGAAAGCCATGCATGCCCATGCCATCACGTTGCCTCCACCATGTTTTACAGAGGATGTGGTGTGCCTTGGATCATGTGCCGTTCCCTTTCTTCTCCAAACTTTTTTCTTCCCATCATTCTGGTACAGGTTGATCTTGGTCTCATCTGTCCATAGAATACTTTTCCAGAACTGAGCTGGCTTCATGAGGTGTTTTTCAGCAAATTTAACTCTGGCCTGTCTATTTTTGGAATTGATGAATGGTTTGCATCTAGATGTGAACCCTTTGTATTTACTTTCATGGAGTCTTCTCTTTACTGTTGACTTAGAGACAGATACACCTACTTCACTGAGAGTGTTCTGGACTTCAGTTGATGTTGTGAACGGGTTCTTCTTCACCAAAGAAAGTATGCGGCGATCATCCACCACTGTTGTCATCCGTGGACGCTCAGGCCTTTTTGAGTTCCCAAGCTCACCAGTCAATTCCTTTTTTCTCAGAATGTACCCGACTGTTGATTTTGCTACTCCAAGCATGTTTGCTATCTCTCTGATGGATTTTTTCTTTTTTTTCAGCCTCAGGATGTTCTGCTTTACCTCAATTGAGAGTTCCTTAGACCACATGTTGTCTGGTCACAGCAACAGCTTCCAAATGCAAAACCCCACACCTGTAATCAACCCCAGACCTTTTAACTACTTCAGTGATTACAGGTTAACGAGGGAGAC
Source organism: Anomaloglossus baeobatrachus (assembly GCF_048569485.1). Classification (NCBI taxonomy): domain Eukaryota; kingdom Metazoa; phylum Chordata; class Amphibia; order Anura; family Aromobatidae; genus Anomaloglossus; species Anomaloglossus baeobatrachus. Next base: position 116,897,237 of record NC_134354.1, on the reverse strand, counting down.
GCCTTCAGAGTTAATTGCAGCCCTTAGAGTCCCTTGTCCAATTACTTTTGGTCCCTTGAAAAAGAGGAGGCTATGCATTACAGAGCTATGATTCCTAAACCCTTTCTCCGATTTGGATGTGAAAACTCTCATATTGCAGCTGGGAGTGTGCACTTTCAGCCCATATTATATATATATAATTGTATTCCTGAACATGTTTTTGTAAACAGCTAAAATAACAAAACTTGTGTCACTGTCCAAATATTTCTGGACCTAACTGTATGTAATATGAAGACGACAGGAGATAGGGGCTGATACACAGAGTTCAATGATGTGTCACTTATTAATCTATGTGCTGTTGTTACATAAAATGAAGAATTTAGCATTAGGAGATTATCACTGACTGTTCTACAGGGCTCATGTGCCCTGATCCAACTAGGCCCCCTACTATGATAAGGAGCTCACTGTCAATGGACAAGCTGTGGTATGGGCAGAATTAGCTATCTGAACTCTGCTACATACTACATTTAAAAATTATGATTCTGTCACAACTGTTGCGCCCAGTAAGCTCAGTGATACATCATTGAAATTAGGGTCTCTTTTCCTACACCATGCTGCTCTCTCTTGAGGTAGCAAAATTCTGGTGACGGATTCCCTTTAAAAATAATAAAAATGGATTGCAAATAATAATAATGAACTGAATAGCAGACGAGTAGTTCACTGAAGATTCAGCTAAACAAAGGTCAAGTCTTTTAAAAGCAGATCTTTCAGGATAATATGCTTTTCAAGTAAAGGGCAGCATGTTATAACTCCAGATCTAAAGGGTTACTAGGACGTGCGGTGAACTATAGAAGCTACTGATTGCTGAATAGGAAGCCTTTAGCACACTTCACATAAGTAGTTCTGCTAAACACAGGCTAGGGGTCTTCTCACGATCTTTATGCTGGAGGAAGCTTTATCCTGCTTCAGTAAATAGACAAATAAATCTGAGAAGTCTAGAACGGTCTGTGACTCTGAACAGGGGTTCGTTAAAACTGATCTGTTGTTTCTTCTAATAATTGTAATTTTTTACTCTTAGGATCGATGACAAAATAAAAGATAGGACTAAGCATAAAAACAAGTTTTCAATGCACAGTTTTCATGAGCAGATAACTGCTTTTTCCTTTCTTTCCTCCATTTTCATCACTTTGACAAATAGCACCTTAACTGTATGAAGTATCAGTGAACATCATGCCCAATGTGAACAAATGAAACTTTCATTTGATACTCTAGTCAGGGCCTGAAAAACAGGATAAATGTATTTTCTTGGGTCTACACATGCCTTAATCTTACAGGGCAGTTAAATACATTTTTGTGGTCTTAAACAGATTTCCACTTTTTAAAAAAAGTCTAAAAAGACTAGAGATGACCGAACCGGTCCCGGTTCGGCTCGAGGTCGGTTCGCCGAACGGACCTCCCGTTCGAGTTTGGCTCGTCGAACGTTCGACGAACCGAACTCGAGCCAATAGGAAACAATGGCAGGCAATCACAAACACAGAAAAACACCTAGAAAACACCCTCAAAGGTGTCCAAAAGGTCACAAACAACTCACAACACATGGGAAAGTGACAAGGACATATACTCATGTGAAAACAAAACAGCTGGACAAGGAAAAAGAGGAGGACACACAGATATATGAGTATATGCAAGGAAACATCGATTCCATTATTGTGCAACTTGAGCCCTGCTCATTTTAGGCTTCCAATCTTGATAAATTGCCTGAGCTCGCCACGTACGTCTTGGGGATCTTGTCGTGTCCTGCAGCCAGCGTTCTCTCGGAACCTGTCTTCAGTGCTGCTGGGGGTCTGCTGGCAGATAAGCACACGTGTCTGTCCACTGACAATGTGGACATGGCTCTCAGAGGACTTTTCTTCCCCTGGGTCAGCCAGGGGACGGGAAAGGCACGTGTATTTTTGAGAGTGCTTCATGCAAAGCATCTTTTTCTTTTTCAAAAGGGGGCTCAACCCATGCCAGTCAAGTGGGGTGTGTGTGGCCCAGTTAGTGGAAACGAGGGAGACTGTGGTTGGAGTCCCCTCGCTGTGTTTCTAAAAGACCCAAAATGAACAAATCATGGCTCTCAGAGGACTTTTCTTCCCCTGGGTCAGCCAGGGGACGGGAAAGGCACGTGTATTTTTGAGAGTGCTTCATGCAAAGCATCTTTTTCTTTTTCAAAAGGGGGGGTCAACCGATGCCAGTCAAGTGGGGTGTGTGTGGCCCAGTTAGTGGCAACGAGGGAGACTGTGGTTGGAGTCCCCTCGCTGTGTTTCTAAAAGACCCAAAATGAACAAATCATGGCTCTCAGAGGACTTTTCTTCCCTGGGTCAGCCAGGGGACGGGAAAGGCACGTGTATTTTTGAGAGTGCTTCATGCAAAGCATCTTTTTCTTTTTCAAAAGGGGGGCTCAACCCATGCCAGTCAAGTGGGGTGTGTGTGGCCCAGTTAGTGGAAACGAGGGAGACTGTGGTTGGAGTCCCCTCGCTGTGTTTCTAAAAGACCCAAAATGAACAAATCATGGCTCTCAGAGGACTTTTCTTCCCCTGGGTCAGCCAGGGGACGGGAAAGGCACGTGTATTTTTGAGAGTGCTTCATGCAAAGCATCTTTTTCTTTTTCAAAAGGGGGGGTCAACCGATGCCAGTCAAGTGGGGTGTGTGTGGCCCAGTTAGTGGCAACGAGGGAGACTGTGGTTGGAGTCCCCTCGCTGTGTTTCTAAAAGACCCAAAATGAACAAATCATGGCTCTCAGAGGACTTTTCTTCCCCTGGGTCAGCCAGGGGACGGGAAAGGCACGTGTATTTTTGAGAGTGCTTCATGCAAAGCATCTTTTTCTTTTTCAAAAGGGGGCTCAACCCATGCCAGTCAAGTGGGGTGTGTGTGTGGCCCAGTTAGTGGAAACGAGGGAGACTGTGGTTGGAGTCCCCTCGCTGTGTTTCTAAAAGACCCAAAATGAACAAATCATGGCTCTCAGAGGACTTTTCTTCCCCTGGGTCAGCCAGGGGACGGGAAAGGCACGTGTATTTTTGAGAGTGCTTCATGCAAAGCATCTTTTTCTTTTTCAAAAGGGGGGGTCAACCGATGCCAGTCAAGTGGGGTGTGTGTGGCCCAGTTAGTAACAACGAGGGAGACTGTGGTTGGAGTCCCCTCGCTGTGTTTCTAAAAGACCCAAAATGAACAAATCATGGCTCTCAGAGGACTTTTCTTCCCCTGGGTCAGCCAGGGGACGGGAAAGGCACGTGTATTTTTGAGAGTGCTTCATGCAAAGCATCTTTTTCTTTTTCAAAAGGGGGCTAAACCCATGCCAGTCAAGTGGGGTGTGTGTGGCCCAGTTAGTGGAAACGAGGGAGACTGTGGTTGGAGTCCCCTCGCTGTGTTTCTAAAAGACCCAAAATGAACAAATCATGGCTCTCAGAGGACTTTTCTTCCCCTGGGTCAGCCAGGGGACGGGAAAGGCACGTGTATTTTTGAGAGTGCTTCATGCAAAGCATCTTTTTCTTTTTCAAAAGGGGGGGTCAACCGATGCCAGTCAAGTGGGGTGTGTGTGGCCCAGTTAGTGGCAACGAGGGAGACTGTGGTTGGAGTCCCCTCGCTGTGTTTCTAAAAGACCCAAAATGAACAAATCATGGCTCTCAGAGGACTTTTCTTCCCCTGGGTCAGCCAGGGGACGGGAAAGGCACGTGTATTTTTGAGAGTGCTTCATGCAAAGCATCTTTTTCTTTTTCAAAAGGGGGGGTCAACCGATGCCAGTCAAGTGGGGTGTGTGTGGCCCAGTTAGTGGCAACGAGGGAGACTGTGGTTGGAGTCCCCTCGCTGTGTTTCTAAAAGACCCAAAATGAACAAATCATGGCTCTCAGAGGACTTTTCTTCCCCTGGGTCAGCCAGGGGACGGGAAAGGCACGTGTATTTTTGAGAGTGCTTCATGCAAAGCATCTTTTTCTTTTTCAAAAGGGGGCTCAACCCATGCCAGTCAAGTGGGGTGTGTGTGGCCCAGTTAGTGGAAACGAGGGAGACTGTGGTTGGAGTCCCCTCGCTGTGTTTCTAAAAGACCCAAAATGAACAAATCATGGCTCTCAGAGGACTTTTCTTCCCCTGGGTCAGCCAGGGGACGGGAAAGGCAAGTGTATTTTTGAGAGTGCTTCATGCAAAGCATCTTTTTCTTTTTCAAAAGGGGGGGTCAACCGATGCCAGTCAAGTGGGGTGTGTGTGGCCCAGTTAGTGGCAACAAGGGAGACTGTGGTTGGAGTCCCCTCGCTGTGTCTCTAAAAGAACCAAGATGAACAAGTCATGGCTCTCAGAGGACTTTTCTTCCCCTGGGTCAGCCAGGGGACGGGAAAGGCATGTGTATTTTTGAGAGTGCTTCATGCAAAGCATCTTTTTCTTTTTCAAAAGGGGGCTCAACCCATGCCAGTCAAGTGGGGTGTGTGTGGCCCAGTTAGTGGAAACGAGGGAGACTGTGGTTGGAGTCCCCTCGCTGTGTTTTACATGCTTTTAGAAGGGCATGACATGGCTTGGAGGTTGACTTTCATCATCTGCAAACTGTTGGCTACCAAAATGCTGCCTTTCCAACAACTGTGGTTATAGACAATGAGGAACATACTGATGAAGATGAGACGCAGATACCCGATTGGGATGACAACTTAAATATTCGGTCAGGGCAAGAAGAGGCTCGGTCTGAGGGGGAGGGGAGTGCAAACACAACAATTGATGATGAAGTCCTAGATCACACCTACTGTCAACCCACAGTCAGACACTCGAGGAGGTCAACAGAGGCGGTGGAGGAGGATGCAACCGACGTCGAAGTAACCTTGCGCCTTCCTGGACACAGTCGGAGCACTGGTAGCACGTCTACAACTGCATCCTCAGCCACCACTCTGCCTCTGAGCATTATTCGGGGTGGATCAACAGGTCGCATGGCCTCTAAGCCTTGCCTAGCCTGGTCCTTTTTTTACATAAAAAAAGATCGCCCTAATTATGTGATCTGTAACATTTGGCATGGTTATCTTAGTAGAGGTCAAAACCTCAGCAGTTTGACAACTTCTTCCATGAATCGTCACATGAATAAATATCATATGGCCTGGTGGGAAGCTCACTGTGCTGCAATGCGGCCTAGCGGAGCCAACCATCCACCGCCTGCCCCTTCCAGTGCATCCGCGCGCTCGTCATCTTCTAGGACTGTGGGGACAGCTGTCACACCTGTTTTTCCACCCACAACTTCCACCACTGTAACCGCAACAGGCAGTTTGCTTGTTAGGTCGTCAGTTGGTTTGGAAGGGGAAACAAGTGATTGTGTACAGCTCTCTCAAACATCGATAGCACCAACGTTGGATGAAGGCAACATCATGTCTCCGCCTGCACTTTCCTCACAAACCTGCATTTTTCCAGGGACACCCTACTGAACACCGTCTACACACAGCAGCCAGATCTCTGTCCCTCAGATGTGGTCAAATAAAAGGCCACTTACTGCGACCCATGACAAAGCTAAGAGGTTGACTCTATCCCTCTGTAAGCTGTTGGCTACCGAAATGCTGCCTTTCCGCCTAGTGGACACACAGGATTTTAGAGACCTTATGTCTGTCGCTGTGCCCCAGTACCAGATGCCTAGTCGCCACTACTTCTCTAAGAAAGGTGTGCCCGCGCTACACCAGCATGTCACACACAACATCACCGCTTCCTTGAGAAACTCTGTGTGTGAACGGGTGCATTTCACCACCGATACTTTGACCAGTAAGCATGGACAGGGACGTTACATGTCGCTGACTGGCCACTGGGTAACTATGGTGATAGATGGTGAAGGGTCTGCTGCACAAGTCTTGCCGTCCCCACGACTTGTGTGTCAATCCTCTGTCTGTCCAAGTTCCGCCACTGCTTCTGCATCCTCCACCTCATTTGGGTCCTCCACCTCCGCCCCAAGCCTGCCTGGTCAGGCCACCAGCATTCTCACTGCGCAGAAGGAATCACGCAACCCTCATTACTATGCTGGCAGCAGAGCGCAACGGCATCAGGCGGTCTTTAGCTTGACATGTCTTGGGAATAAGAGTCACACAGCTGAGGAGTTGTGGTCAGCTCTGCGGTCCGAGTTTAATAAATGGTTGTCTCCACTCAACCTGCAGCCTGGTAAGGCCGTGTGCGACAATGCTGCAAACCTGGGTGCGGCCCTTCGCCTGGGCAAGGTGACACACTTACCTTGTATGGCTCACGTGTTGAACCTTGTCGTCCAGCAATTTTTAACACACTATCCCGGCCTAGATGGCCTTCTGAACAGGGCACGAAAACTGTCTGCTCACTTCCGCCGTTCAAGCGCCGCAGCTGAGGGACTTGCATCGCTCCAGAAGTCTTTTGGCCTGCCGGTTCATCGCCTGAAATGCGATGTGGCGACACGCTGGAATTCAACTCTCCACATGTTACAGCGACTGTGGCAGCACCGCAGAGCCATGGTGCAATACGTCATGACGTATAGCCTGGGCCAACGAGATGCAGAGGTGGGGCAGATCACCCTGATGGAGTGGTCTCAGATCAAGGACCTATGCACCCTTCTGCACAGTTTCGACATGGCGACGAATATGTTTAGCGCTGACAATGCCATTATCATCATGACGATTCCAGTCATTTACATGCTGGAGCACACGCTAAACACTATTCGGAGTCAGGGGGTGGGACAACAGGAAGGGGAGGAACTACAGGAGGATTCATATGCGCAAGACACAACAACATCACCAAGGTCCAGACGTTCATCATCACCAACGCGGCAGGCATGGGACCATGGGGGACAGGGATCAACAAGGGCGCATGGTAGCAGGCGAGATGTTGAGGAAGGTGCAGGAGGACATGAAGATATGGAGGACGAACTGTCCATGGACATGGAAGACTCAGCAGATGAGGGGGAGCTTGGTCAAATTTCAGTTGAAAGAGGTTGGGGGGAGATGTCAGAGGAAGAAAGAATGGTTAGCACCTCTATGCCACAAACACAGCGTGGACTTGGTCCGCATGGCTGCGCAAGACACATGAGTGCCTTCTTGTTGCACTACCTCCAACATGACCCTCGTATTGTCAAAATTAGAAGTGATGATGACTACTAGCTTGCCACACTATTAGATCCCCGGTACAAGTCCAAATTTTGTGACATAATTCCACCCATAGAAAGGGACGCACGTATGCATGAGTATCAGCAGAAGCTGTTACTCGATCTTAGCTCGGCTTTTCCACCAAACAACCGTGCAGGTGAAGGGAGTGATTCTTCCAGTTGTAACTTGACAAACATGGGACGGCCTCGTCATCTTCAACAGTCTACCCGTACCAGTAGGACCGGATCTGGTGCTGGTAACAGCAATTTTATGGAATCTTTTAATAATTTTTTTAGACCCTCCTTTGCAAGGCCACCAGAGACAACAAGTCTGACACATAGTCAACGGATGGAGAGGATGATACAGGAGTATCTCCAAATGAACATCGATGCAATGACTTTTCAAATGGAGCCTTGCTCCTTTTGGGCTTCAAATCTAGAAAAATGTCCAGAGCTCTCCAGTTACGCCTTGAAGATTTTGTCGTGTCCAGCTGCCAGCGTTGTCTCTGAACGTGTCTTCAGTGCTGCTGGGTGTGTGCTGACAGATAAGCGCACGCGTCTGTCCAGTGACAATGTGGACAGACTGACGTTCATCAAAATGAACAAGTCATGGATCCACAAGGAATTTACTACCCCTGTGTCATCCTGGGGAGAGTAAATGCTTGTGGATTTGGAATGTGCTTGATGCAAATCAAAACATCCTGTTTGCAACTAGGTCACAAGTGCTGCCACTGAATGGGTGGGTGTGTGTGGGGCACAATTTTTGGAAAAAAGGGAGGCTCCGCTTGGAGTAACCCTTGCTTGCTGTGTTTTTTAAAAATGATACAAGATGAACAGATCTGAAGGCAAGATGAAGGCAACATCATGTCTCCGCCTGCACTTTCCTCACAAACCTGCATTTTTCCAGGGACACCCTACTCAACACCGTCTACAGACAGCAGCCAGATCTCTGTCCCTCAGATGTGGACAAATAAAAGGCCATTTCCTGCTACCCATGACAAAGCTAAGAGGTTGACTTTATCCCTCTGTAAGCTCTTGGCTACGGAAATGCTGCCTTTCCGCATGTTGGACACACAGGATTTTAGAGACCTTATGTCTGTCACTGTGCCCCAGTACCAGATGCCCAGTCGCCACTACTTCTCTAAGAAAGGTGTGCCTGCACTACACCAGCATGTCGCACACAACATCACCGCTTCCTTGAGAAACTCTGTGTGTGAACAGGTGCATTTCACCACCGATACTTGGACCAGTAAGCATGGATAGGGACGTTACATGTCGCTGACTGGGCACTGGCAAACTATGGTGAGAGATGGAGAAGGGTCTGCTGTACAAGTCTTGCCGTCCCCACGAGTTGTTTCAATCCTTGTTCTGTATGTAGAAGTTAATACACTGATTCTGCCTCTTCAACCTCGTGTGGGTCCTCCACCTTGGCGCAAACCCTGTGTGGTCAGGCCACCCTTCCAAGCAACTGCGCACAAGGACTACCACACACCTCCTTACTATGCTGGCAGCAGAGCTCAATGCCATCAGGCGGTCAAAGTTTTACTTTGAAATGTATGGGAAATGTGAGTCACACCGCTATTCCAGAGAATAGGAGTCAGGCAGGGTCAAAACATTAATTGAGGAACAGGAACAGAATGGGACGGCCAGGACTTAATCAGAAAACAAGCAGAGGTGAAATGCGGATCGGCCAACAAGGTACATAAACAGCAAGCAGGAAAAGTAGTCAGGTAACAAGCACACAAAATCATAAAACTGAACTGGGGGTAAAATTAACCAGAGGTTCATAGCTATGTCTGGCAGTGGTCTGCAGACAGGATGGGCATAAAAAAGGGTGTGGTGTCTTCCCATTGGTTGTAGCTGAATGATGGTATTTCATTTGTGAGATACCCACCAGCTACATTCAGCCAGAGATTCTGCATCTGTCAAGGTAATGCAGCCCAGTGGGTGAGCATAACCTGCGTCCACCTGCGCCGCTGGCATGGACTCCTCTCCCATCATCAGCACTATTCATGAAAGGAACACGTTGTAACCTGGCGACCGTAGTACAAATTGACGGAGCGGACTCCGTTGGTGACTTAACAGCCGTGTGCGGCAATGATGCAAACCTGGCTGCGGGCCATCGTCAGGGCAATGTGACACACGTGCCTTGTATGGCTCACGTGTTGAACCTAATTCTCCAGCAATTTTTAAAACACCATCACGGCCTACATGGCCTTGTGCAGCGTGCACGCTCGCTATGTGCTCACTTCCATCGTGCGTACACAGCAGCTCAACAACGTTCGTCGCTACAGAAGTCTTTAGGTCTGGTGGTTAAACGCCTGAAATGTGATGTGCCCACACGCAGGAATTTGAATCTGCACATGTTGCAGCGTGTGTGGCAGCACCGCAGAGCCCTGCTGAAATACGGTATGACATATAGCCTGGGATAACTTGATCAAGAGGTGGTGCAGATCACGCTGCTGGAGTGGTGTCAGATCAAGGACCTATGCACCCTGCTACACAGTTCACAAATGTCGACGAAGATGTTTAGCACTGGCAATGTCATTCTCAGCGTGACAATTCTGGTCATCTACATGATGGAGCACACTGTAATTATTATTCGGAGTCAGGTGTTGGGACAAGAGGAAGGGGAGGAAGTACAGGAGGAGTCATATGCGGAAGGGATAACAAGATCTACGAGGTCCAGATGGTCAGCGGCACCTATGCGGCAGTCATGGTGAGGGAGAGGGATTAACAAGGGCGCATAGTATCAGCAAAAAGTGTGGATGAAAGTGCAGGAGCCCATGAAGAAATGGAGGACGAACTGGCGATGGGCATGGAAGACTCAGCAGATGAGTGAGAGCTTGCTCACATTTCGGTTGTGCGAGGTTGTGGGGAGAGGGCAGAGGAAGGATGCACGATTCTCACCTCTCTGCCACCAACACACCAAGGACTTGGTCCTCCTGGATGCACAAGACACATGAGCGCCTTCTTGCTGCACTACCTACATAACCCTCGGATTGTATGAATTTGAAGTAATCCTGAATACTGGGTTGCCACACTGTTAGATCCCCGGTACAAGACAAAATTTGGCGAACTAATTCCTGCCATAGAAATAGACGCACGTATACAGGAGTATCTGCAGAATGTGGTACGCAATCTTAGATCTACTTTTCCACTAAACACCAGTGCTGCACAGAGTGAATCTCAACGCTTTGTCATGGATAGGAGGAAATGGTCTTTTACTTGTCCACATCGGAGGGACCAAGGGATGGCTGCTGTGCTGAGATGGCGTTGAGTACGGTGTCCCTGCATAGTTGCACTTTTGGTCATATCCCAAAATGAGTTGAAAAAGGACAGATGCTGTTGGAAAGGGGAACAGGTGTGTTGGAAAGGGGAAAAAAGTTTTGGTCCGTGGATTTGGTGGTTAAGCAACTGTAACATTTGCTGAAGAAACAACATCTGTTACAGTGGGACTGGCAGATTTGGATAAAGTGGTATATAATCTGTGACCGCTATATAACGAAAATTAATAAGAAAAGAAAGAGAAAGGTATATATCCCCATCAGCAGTCAGTGTCCACCGTGCTCCCAGTTGGAAAAGGAGAGGTTGACAACTTGAAGTTTTGGTGGAGGATACAGAGCTGTGTGGCTATGAAACTAATAGTAGCCTGAACCGAGTTAGACGCCATTCGGATCTGGAGACTGTGAGCCCTGTTAGCGTCACAGGGTCCACATGCCCACCCAGCCCAGGAACTCCCTGTTAACAACACAGGGGCCATTGAGTACGCTGACCGTGTGCGTAGGGGCCACACCTGTGGACAGCAGGCGCATCAGCAGCAGCAGGCCTGTTAATGCCACTGGGCTGCACAAGCAGGACTGTTAGGACAGGAGCTGGTCTTAACCGTTCTGCGTTACCAACTGTGGTGGTGGCCTGCATCCACCACCCTATCCCTGCCTACCTCTGGCCTAAAGACGCAATGGGTTCAACACATGGAGGTGTGCTCTTTCGGAGCATAATAGAAGACTGCGCACCTCCTTGTTGGCTCCAGCCCCTTTTATAACCTGGGTCCGCCCCAAACCAGGGTGAACCACAATGCACCTCCTGGAGACAAAAGTAGAGTGACACGTCATGAGTGGCATAACTAGCGTCCTATTTGGAAACGCAACTTCAATGATGACCTCATGGCTGCCATGACCCAAACACCTCACCAGTCATCGTCTGACCATCAATAATGCGGTGACAAGTCATAGGTGTGGGCCTCTGCAAGCCATTTGGGAGGACACCTGATGCCCTGTGGTCTATATGGGACCCCCACATCAGTGCCAGGGCCAAAGAGTTCATTACCGGACCTAGTCTCTGATGCAGGAAGTGCCTGAGCATGCTCAGTAGCATGAAATACAGTCTCTGAAAAAAGACTATCAGCTTTAGCATGGTGTCTAGGCACAAAACAGGACTTAGACCCGGCACGCAATGCAAGCACCTGTGCAAAGAGGCTTTTCACACTTAGTGTGGGAGCAAGCGCTGTATCCCGAAATGAAGACTTAGCATCAGGAATGGCACAGTCAGGCTGAGCATACTCACTAGGCGAAACACTGCAATTAGGCTGCAGCTGGGGTACATCGGCACACGCATGCGCACTAGCTGCCTCTCCACACTTAGACGTGGAGGGGAAATTTGTCTTGGAGATGCTGTCTATGAACAGAAGGAAAAGCTAAAGGAAGCCTGGCTTTCTATCCCTCCGAATTATGAAATGCAGCAATGAATTCCATGAGTTTGCTATAACATTAGCGTAGCAAAATGTGCATGAGGGTGTGATGTAGAGGTGCTAGAAATAGCTTGGCACCAGTGGGGCACTAATGGAATACAACAGCCAGTTCTATGATGCCACTAAATGGCAGTATTTTGTGCTATCATTATAGCTTATTAAAAACAGAGCAGGAGGTTGTCATGCAGAGGTGCTGCACATAGATTTGCAGTAGTGTGAATAGACAAAAGTACAATAGCCACGTTTAGGATACAACTAGGTACACTGAGTGTTTGCTAGTATAATGGCTGAGTTTAAAAAAGTTAGAGTGTGCAATGCAGGCAGACGTGCTACAAATATCGTTCCAATACTGTGAATTGACAAAAGTACAATAGCCACGTTTAGGATACAACTAGGTACACTGAGTGTTTGCTAGTATAATGGCTGAGTTTAAAAAAGTTTGAGTGTGCAATGCAGGCAGAGGTGCTGCAAATATCGTTCCAATACTGTGAATTGACAAAAGTACAATAGCCACGTTTAGGATGCCACTAGGTACACTGAGTGTTTGCTAGTATAATGGCTGAGTTTAAAAAAGTTAGAGTGTGCAATGCAGGCAGATGTGCTGCAAATAACGTTCCAATACTGTGAATTGACAAAAGTACAATAGCCACGTTTAGGATACAACTAGGTACACTGAGTGTTTGCTAGTATAATGGCTGAGTTTAAAAAAGTTAGAGTGTGCAATGCAGGCAGACGTGCTGCAAATATCGTTCCAATACTGTGAATTGACAAAAGTACAATAGCCACGTTTAGGATGCCACTAGGTACACTGAGTGTTTGCTAGTATAATGGCTTAGTTTAAAAAAGTTTGAGTGTGCAATGCAGGCAGACGTGCTCTGCAAATGTCTTTGCACTAGTGGGACTATAGCAAAGTCCAATAGCCACGTTTAGGATGCCACTAGGTACACTGAGTGTTTGCTAGTAAAATTGCTTAGTTTAAAAAAGTTTGAGTGTGCAATGCAGGCAGACGTGCTCTGCAAATGTCTTTACACTAGTGGGACTATAGCAAAGTCCAATAGCCACGTTTAGGATGCCACTAGGTACACTGAGTGTTTGCTAGTATAATGGCTTAGTTTAAAAAAGTTTGAGTGTGCAATGCAGGCAGACGTGCTCTGCAAATGTCTTTGCACTAGTGGGACTATAGCAAAGTCCAATAGCCACGTTTAGGATGCCACTAGGTACACTGAGTGTTTGCTAGTAAAATTGCTTAGTTTAAAAAAGTTTGAGTGTGCAATGCAGGCAGACGTGCTCTGCAAATGTCTTTGCACTAGTGGGACTATAGCAAAGTCCAATAGCCACGTTTAGGATGCCACTAGGTACACTGAGTGTTTGCTAGTATAATGGCTGAGTTTAAAAAAGTTTGAGTGTGCAATGCAGGCAGACGTGCTGCAAATAACGTTCCAATACTGTGAATAGACAAAAGTACAATAGCCACGTTTAGGATACAACTAGGTACAGTGAGTGTTTGCTAGTATAATGGCTGAGTTTAAAAAAGTTTGAGTGTGCAATGCAGGCAGATGTGCTGCAAATAACGTTCCAATACTGTGAATTGACAAAAGTACAAAAGCCACGTTTAGGATACAACTAGGTACACTGAGTGTTTGCTAGTATAATGGCTGAGTTTAAAAAAGTTAGAGTGTGCAATGCAGGCAGACGTGCTGCAAATATCGTTCCAATACTGTGAATTGACAAAAGTACAATAGCCACGTTTAGGATGCCACTAGGTACACTGAGTGTTTGCTAGTATAATGGCTGAGTTTAAAAAAGTTAGAGTGTGCAATGCAGGCAGATGTGCTGCAAATATCGTTCCAATACTGTGAATTGACAAAAGTACAATAGCCACGTTTAGGATGCCACTAGGTACACTGAGTGTTTGCTAGTATAATGGCTTAGTTTAAAAAAGTTTGAGTGTGCAATGCAGGCAGACGTGCTCTGCAAATGTCTTTGCACTAGTGGGATTATAGCAAAGTCCAATAGCCACGTTTAGGATGCGACTAGGTACACTGAGTGTTTGCTAGTAAAATTGCTTAGTTTAAAAAAGTTTGAGTGTGCAATGCAGGCAGACGTGCTCTGCAAATGTCTTTGCACTAGTGGGACTATAGCAAAGTCCAATAGCCACGTTTAGGATGCCACTAGGTACACTGACTGTTTGCTAGTAAAATTGCTTAGTTTAAAAAAGTTTGAGTGTGCAATGCAGGCAGACGTGCTCTGCAAATGTCTTTGCACTAGTGGGACTATAGCAAAGTCCAATAGCCACGTTTAGGATGCCACTAGGTACACTGAGTGTTTGCTAGTATAATGGCTTAGTTTAAAAAAGTTTGAGTGTGCAATGCAGGCAGACGTGCTCTGTAGTGATGAGCGAGTACTAAAATGCTCGGGAGCTCGAGGCTCGGGCCGAGCATCTCAAAATGCTCGTGTACTCGGCCCGAGCACCGAGCCCAATGTTATCCTATGGGAGACCCGAGTATTATTCTGAAATGACCCCCGGCAGCATGTAGAAACCATAAAACTGTAAATTAAAAAAAAAAACGTGCGTGTGTGTGTAAGCGTGCATATATATATACACGCGGAGTGGAGTGCGGGAGGGGCCGTAGCCGAGCGGGGACGTGTCGGGCTAAAGTCACGGTCACGCTGTGAGGGCCGGCCAATCACTGCAATTCCACAACAGGGCTGTGGCATTGCAGTGGTCTGCCAGCCAATCCCTGCATAAGGGATGGCTGTAAAAAGAGCGCCAACATGAAGACCACGAGTACAGCACGAGTATCGCGAGATTACTCGGTCCCCGCCGAGTAGCCCGAGTACATTGATACTCGTGCGATACTCATGGTCTTCATGTTGGCGCTCTTTTTACAGCCATCCCTTATGCAGGGATTGGCTGGCAGACCACTGCAATGCCACAGCCCTGTTGTGGAATTGCAGTGATTGGCCGGCCCGCACAGCGTGACCGTGCCTTTAGCCCGACACTTCCCCGCTCGGCTACGGCCCCTCCCGCACTCCACTCCGCGTGTATATATATATGCACGCTTACACACACACGCACGTTTTTTTTTTTAATTTACAGTTTTATGGTTTCTACATGCTGCCGGGGGTCATTTCACAAAAATACTCGGGTCTCCCATAGGATAACATTGGGCTCGGTGCTCGGGCCGAGTACACGAGTATTTTGAGATGCTCGGCCCGAGCCTCGAGCACCCGAGCATTTTAGTACTCGCTCATCACTAGTGCTCTGCAAATGTCTTTGCACTAGTGGGACTATAGCAAAGTCCAATAGCCACGTTTAGGATGCCACTAGGTACACTGAGTGTTTGCTAGTAAAATTGCTTAGTTTAAAAAAGTTTGAGTGTGCAATGCAGGCAGACGTGCTCTGCAAATGTCTTTGCACTAGTGGGACTATAGCAAAGTCCAATAGCCACAGATAGGATGCCACTAGGTACACTGAGTGTTTGCTAGTATAATGGCTTAGTTATAATGAGTTGGAGTGTGCAGAGGACAAGAGGGTACAATGGCAGGATTGTGGTGCTCTGGGTAGAGGAATGGAAGCCTGCCTTTCTATTCCCTCCTAATGGTGAAATGCAGGGAGGAAATCCCTGACCTTGGCTACACAGACGCTGTTGCTGTTTGCAGGACCTGTCACCTATGGCTCTCTGACCCTGCCGGTTTGAGCCCTTAAAAGGACTGCTATAAAGTGCTCTCCCTATGCTGTTTAACGCTGTGTATGCAGCGCATACAGCTGTATCGGCGATAGGACTCAGGAGGACGGAGCTGCGACAGTGATGTCTGACATCAAAGACGCAGAAGGCAGATAATGGCGTCCTGGAAGAAAATGTCTGGTTTTATAATGCAGGGACATGTGACATGGACATCCTATCACACATGCCGTTGCTTCTCTGGCTCAAAGTCCACTTAGCTGTGTGTGTGTCTGGGATTGGCTGACATGCTGGCCCGCCCCACAAGACGCGCGCGCTTAGGGAAGGAAGACAAGAAAAAAAAAAAAAATTATACAAACAGCAGTGATCTGAAGGCGCTGTTCACGCACACTATACACTGAAATGTCATAATAGTGTGATTCACAGAGTGACTTACACTATTACAGCAGAAACCAAGCTAGGATTTTGCTGTTTTTTTGCTGCTAGAACCGTTCTCGAACGTTTCTAGAACTATTTTGCAAAAAGCTCGAGTTCTAGTTCGATCTAGAACAGGCCCCAAAATCACTCGAGCCTAGAACTGGAGAACCACGAACCACGAACCGCGCTCAACTCTAAAAAAGACATTAAAAAGGTGATACTAACCATATTGATCATCCACCACTTGTTTAGTATGTTTTGTGTGGGATATGTTACCAATCCCTATGTTTACTTTGTTTCTTTGGTGATACTTCCTCCTTACGCGATTACCCACCATTCTTTTGATGATGCTTCCTATGCCTCTTCTGTCTCGTCACTCTTGACACACAGGATATTAATCTCACTCAATCAGTGGCCTCCGTTGTGACAACTCAACCGACAGCCTGAGAGATTATATCCTTTGCATTGAAAGCAACCAGTATGTTAAAACTTGGAATGCACCAGGATGGAAGGGATGGTCGATCAGAGTGTGGTACATGTGCCATTTGATTTCTTGTACATGGAGAAGTAAAGAAAAAAACTAAATACCCACCTTCTTTCTGACAGTCCGTGAAAATCAGACTGCATTTGGATGTCATCTGAGTGTGGTTTGATTTTTTCATGGACCCATAGAGTTACATAGCCAAAATCCAACCTCGGATCAAATTCTGACATGATTCCTCTTGGTCAGCAAAAAATTATGGACATGTAAATGGCCCCATGGACTATCACAGGTATGAGTGTTATGGGAGAAAATTGTGGATAGCACTCGTATGTGAAAATGAGGCCTTAGGATAAGAAGCCAAACCATACACTTCATTTGCAAATAGCCTCTTGGTTTGGCTTATCATTTTAAGTCATTTTAAGTCATGTCTGTGGCAAGGCTTGTTAAAGGGTCAATACGAGTTGCTACATCCAATAGGTGGCTCTGGAGTTCAAGTCCTATTGCTCTTTGAAGAAGCTATTTGCATTGTATTCGTACAGCAGGAGGTCCCCTTTACACGTCCATGTTTCCAGTAGGGAAATAAATATATTTTTTTTGTGTAGGTGTCTTTTTTTGTATTACTGGGTTCATATTGGGGGTGGCTGATAGGCACCTCTCCATTACTAACACCAGGACTTGATACCAGCTGACTATACAACTGAAATCAGCCCCATAATCTACTACGCTGATTGCCACCACACCAGGGCAATCGGGAAGAGCTGAGCAAAGTGTCGGAATTGGCGCATCTTATTTAATATGCCACTTCTTGGGCAGATGATAGCTGGTATGTTTAGGCTGTGACCTCTGAGCCTGATAATATTGGCCCACAGCTATCTGCTTTACCTTGGCTGGTTATAAAAAATGGGGGACATATTAATTTTTGCAATTAATTATTTATTTGTTTAACAGCTGTAAAATCTATCTATCTATCTATCTATTGGTTTTTCCAAAAATAAGACCTCCCCCCAAAATAAATCCTTTTGAGCATTTTCGGAGCAAGGAGTGGGAGGCCCTGCAGTGGATCGCACACCCGCATGCATCAGATCTCACACCCGCACACATGAGATCACACACACACACACTCACCCATCAGATCGCACATACACTCACCACATCAAGCGATACAGATTTCTTTTGGCCAGCAGAATTCTGAGATGCAGTGAGGTGGATTACAAGGACCTGTGGCTGCAGATGGAAAGCTTACAGGACCTGCGATGCATAACTTCCTCATATTTTTCCCTGTGACTGGAGGTATTGTATACCGCCGGATGTGGTGAGGGACTAGTGAGTGTGTGCAATCTGATCGGTGATTGTGTCTGTGCAATTTGATTGGTGAGTGTGTGTGTGTATGTGTATGGTCCCCTTCACACGCATGTTCCATTTTTCGGGTCCGTGTTCCGTATTTTATGTCCGTTTCTCCAGTACGTGTGACATCCGTGTGATTGCATATGCTAGCCGTGTGTGCGCGTGGAATGTCCATGTGTGCGTGAGATACATAAGTGACATGTCCGTGTGTTGCCCGTGTGAAATGTTCCATGTGTGATGCACAATAACGTTGCTGCATGCCGGTTGACAGCAGACAGCGATGCGCGATGAGAATGAACCCGGGTGAACTTCACCCGACTTCATTGTCATACCGCAGCTCTGTGTGTGTGTCACGTACTGATTAGCGGTCACCTGTGAAGAACTCACCGGTGACCGCTAATCCCCTGAGTGACTGAAGAGAGCAGTTTGATTAGCGCTGCTGTCACTCAGGTTACCCGCGGCTAGCTGGAGTCCTCCACCTGAGACCGCAACTCACCTGTGACTTCATCGCTGATCGCGCAGCTCACTTCAGTCACTCGGGCGACTTGCTGTCACAGTTGGAGGATCCAGCGATGGCGGTGAGTGACCTGAGTGACATCATCGCTGATCACGCTACTCACTTCAGTTGCTGTCTGGAGCTGACAGGAGCGGCGGTATTCTACTGCAGCTCTTGTCAGCTTCATGTAGCAGAGCTGACAGCGTTGCGGGACCTCCGTGGATTACGCCGGACCTGGAGGGGTTTTTGGGGCTTAATAAAGTGGTGAATGAGGGTGGGTTTTTTTGTTTATTATTTCTAATAAAGGATTTTTCGTTGTTTGTGTTTATTTTCTTTAACTTACAGGTTAATCATGGAAGGTATCTCGGGGAGATGCCTGCCATGATTAATCTTGGACTTAGTGGCAGCTTCAGGTTGCTGCTATTAACTCCTTATTATCCCGAATGCCACTGCACTAGGGCAATTGGGGATGACCTGGGTACAGTCCCAGGACTGTCACATCTAATGGATGCGGCAATTCTGGGTGGCTGCTAACTGATATTGTTAGGCTGGGGGGCTCCCCATATTGTGGAGCTCCCCATCCTGAGAATACCAGCCTTCAGCCGTGTGGATTTACCCTGGCTGGTATCAAAATGGGGGGGACCGCACGTCGGTTTTTTTTAATTATTTATTTATTTTTTTTACAGCTCGATATTGACACGCCAACCTGCGGCTGTGATTGATTACAGTGAGACAGCTGTCACTCAGCGTGGGGGCGTGTCTCACTGCAACCAATAATAGGCACCGGTGGGCGGGGAAAGCAGGGAATACGAGATTGAATAATGAGCGGCCGGCATTTTCAAAATAGTAAAAGCAGCCGGAGCTTTTTTAACAGCTGTGCAGCACCGCGTCGATGATCGGGGATCGGTGAGTATGAGAGAGGGGGAGAGACTGACCAACGGACTAAGAGAGGGACAGACAGAGAGAGAGACCGACCGACAGACAGAGAGAGAGACCGACCGACGGACTGAGGGAGATTGACTGACATATACAGAAAAAAAAGATTGATCGACATCGCTTCAAAAAAAGCACAAAACGTACACGGACCATACGGAGATGCATCCGTGTCACGTACGTGTGGTCACGGACCCATTGAGTTTAATATGTGTGTGTGTGTGCGTGTTCCGTGAGGAAAACGGACATGAATTCGTGTTTTACGGACAAACAAACGTATCACGGACATGGACACATGCACCGTATGGAAAAATGCACGTGTAACTCCATACAATGATTAACATTGGAGTACGTTTGTCCGTGTCTCCGGTACATGCAGGAACGGACCTAACACGTACCGGAGACACGTGCATGTGAAGGGGACCTATGACTTTGTGTGCACAATCTGATGTATGTGAGTGTGTTGGCCAGAAGTAGGGGAGGCAGTGTGCAGCATACCTGCTGAGAGGGCCTACCGGAGATCACAGGGAGGAGCTGGGAGCCACGCAGACATCTGTGGTCTGGTAAGTATGAGTCTCCTGGAAGGAAAGTGGGGTCTGCTTTTTTGGAGGGAAACTTACCCAAAACCATGTTGCTCCCAAGAATAAGACCTACTCCAAAAATAAGCCATGGTGCTTTTTTTTGGGGGGGGGGGGGCAAAAAATAGTATGAGACAGTGTCTCATTTTTAGAAAAGGAAAGAGTATCTATCTATTATATCTTTGCACAACGTTAACACATAAAAACTATTCATTTCAATGCCATGCGGTTTTTCCGGTACTTGTCACATGTATGTCAAATGGATGCCCCATGGACAGCACACAGGTACACATGGACAGTGCATGGATAATCAAAATGGAACATGCCACTTGTGTGCTTTTTTAAACGGATGAGTGAAGGGGGCCTAAGAAAACGTTCATGTCCTTAAATTCACACAAAGACCATGGAATGTAATGTGTTCTACGCTGCTTATGTAATCTGTGTGCATGAATGTGCAGTGATTTGAAAATGATTGAAATTCAATAACTTGTCACTGATTCATTAAACACAGTAATTATTTTTAGAACATTGCTATACCCTGTAGTTAAAATCATCTTAAGCAAAGATAATTAAAATAACAGCTAATGATTTTCTCAAGCTCAAAAAGATAATAAAAATGTAGACTTAAGCGGGCTTTACACGCTACGAGATCGCTACAGTGATCTCGTTGGGGTCACAGATTTTGTGACGCACATTCGGCCGCTGTAGCAATGCCATTGTGTGTGACACCTATGAGCGATTTTGCATCGTCGCAAAAACGTGCAAAATCGCTCATCGGTGACATGGGGGTCCATTCTCAAATATCGTTACTGCAGCAGTTACGATGTTGTTCCTCGTTCCTGCGGCAGCACACATCGCTCCGTGTGACACCGGAGGAACGAGGAAGCTCTCCTTACCTGCCTCCCGGCCACAATGCGGAAGGTAGGAGGTGGGCGGAATGTTCGTCCCGTTCATCTCCGCCTCTCCGCTTCTATTGGGCGGCGGTTCAGTGACGCTGCTGTGATGTCGCTGTGACGCTGAACGAACCGCCCCCTTAGAAAAGAGGTGGTTCACCGGTCATAGCGACGTTGCAGGGAAGGTAAGTCCGTGTGACGGGTCCGGGCGATGTTGTGCGACATGGGCAGCGATTGGCCCGTGTCACACAACCAATGGCGGCGGGTACGCACGCTGGCGATATCGGTACCGATATCGCAGTGTGTAAAGCAGCCTTAAGAATACGTCAGCATGTTTCCCAATATGAGGAGGTTATAGGATGCATTGTATAATGTTTTGTATCATTTGCCATCATGATATTTTAATTATTTGAGATTCTGTATATGACTTTGATTTTAGATACATTTTTTTGGTTGCATCATTATTTATTATGCCAATAAAGTCACAAAGATGGCAAAAAACTCTAAAATTAGATTTGCTTTGGAAGGTCCAGCTGTTCTCTAGAGTGGCAAATTTGATCTAAAAATAACAGAGTCCATTAGATGGAGTCTGTCCTATTCATTTTGTGATTTGTGGCTATCTATAGCAGAACATCTGATATCTAGGAGAATAGTAGAACAGAACAAGCTTCTTAAAGAAGCAAGCATTTAGCATTGATTTCTTAAAAATTAAATGTGACTCACTCAGAAACCTGAAAATAATATCTTGCTTCACATCTGGCAAGAAGGGAAAAAATACAAAGGAACAGGTGTAAATAAGGCTTTAAGTACAGCAATAAAAGGGAATTAAAATAGTAAATGAAGCATAAACAAGCAGGGTTTAGTATGCACATATTGTAATCTGCTTATAACTGAGCTGATATTAAAAGAATTTCAATCAAGTGTGCCCTTTTGCTAAAACAGTCACCCTGATGATCAGCTGATCACGAGATGCCTGGGTGAACTGTGTTCAAAGTATAGATGGTACTATCAAATCAATTTGCAGATAGAATAAGTTACCATGGAATATATTAAACATGTCAGCTAGTTTGGAAGCTTATTTTTTATAACAATGTACAATATATATCTTAAGGTATTTTAATAAAATAAAGTAGATCTGTTGTGTTCATATGCTCTGATAGGACAAATACACTGACGGGCAAAAAGGTAACAATATTTTGAACTTTTGACTTTCAGGCTCCATATCTCTCCATCCATTACAGCTTCAAATATGAGACTACCATCATTTTATAAACAGTCGTCTTGGGTATCTCATACATAAATTTTACTTGCAACCATTCTGCATATAATTACTTATACAGATTCTTGTCCAGTCACTGCAATGTTACTGTTTTGCTTCTTGTAGTGGAAAATGTTTTTCTTCCTGTATACTACAACCTGTTCTCTCATTTCTTAATAGCTCAGTGTGTTACTAGGTTGATTCCCAAGCTAAAAGTTACTGGTTTGAATCAAGGAGCAGACGTGAAGAATATTTCCCAAGAAAAGAGAAACGGTATCATCTAGCTCATCAATGGCGTTTTCTTGGCCAAGAAATTGTCAAACTGCATCATGTGAGAGTCATGACAGCTGGAAGAATACTAATTGAAGTCACTCCATTAATTCAGAAGTCAAGAGGTGGATATCCAGGCAAAATATCAAAGTCAACAGGTTAGATCATCACAAGGTCTATCAATTCCGGCGTGACAAACATGGTAGTGGGGGTGATTTGTATGATTTGAAATAGAGAGATCACAGACGTACATGCAAGCACCATGCAACACAAGTTTGTAATGGTGGCTTGAAAAAAGGTGAAAAACCTCGACTTCAGAAGCATCAGGTTGAGTTTGCAAAATAAAATGAAACGTGAAGAGTAGAAGATTGGAAATGGGTGATTTGCAGTGATGGTCCGCCGAACCAGCATGGACTAACAAAAGACATTTGAGTTTGGCAGCTGAACTTGACCCCAGACAATGAGCCCCCTTCAAATGGAAGTTAAATGCTAGTAAGAGCAGGATAGTTATATATACCGTGTTATACCGGAAGATTACACTGCAGTCAGACTCTTTTCCAGGCTTACTAATTAAGGTTCATCAATATTCACTGCTTTTCCCACCCATCCTCTGTGACAATGTCTGTAATTGGTTGCAGACTGCTGTACTTGCTCCCCACCCTGTGTCTGCATTTGTGATTGGTTGCAGTCAGTTTGCTGTATAGTAATGTAAAAATGAATAAATAATTAAAAAAAAATTACCTTGGCTCCCACCATATTTTGATAGCCAGCGAGGGTAAAACAACAGCTACATGCTGCTGCACTCACCTGTGAGCTTTACCATGGCTTGATAACAAAATAGAGGGGGGAAAACAGCATAGGGTCCCCTCCATTTTTAATAATCAGCCACAGTAAAGTAGACAGGTGGTGGCTGGTATTTTCAGTATGGGAGGAGCCATGGATATTGGCCACACAAACTAAAAATACCAGCCCGCAGGTGACCAGAATTGGCACATCACATTAGATGTGCCAATCCTGGTACTGTACCCAGCTCATCTCGATTGTCCAGGTGTGGAGCAATCAGGGTAATATGATGGGTTAATGACAGCTGTGAGTTGTCAAAATATGACAGCTACCATCAAGCCCTGGATTAGTAATGGGAGGCGTCTATGAGACACCCCATTACTAATCCTGTAAGTGAAAAGAAATAAAACACAAACACCCAAAAATTCCTTTATTTTAAATAAAATACACACACCCACTTTCACCCTTTTATTTACCCCCAAAGCACCCTTGCAGGTTTGACATGATCTATACCAAGTCCCACGACGATCCTCTGGCCTGCTACATCCGGAGGCTGCAGAGAGGGAAAACGTATTTGCTCTCTGCAGCCTTCGTGAATCATTGATAGCTGAGGGAGACCCAAATGTGAGCAGGTGAGATCACTCAGTTCACCTGAGGTCACATTCGGGTTCCCATGGTGTGACCTCAGGTGACCTGACTGCCGAACTGTCAGACTACAGAACACAGGACACATAAAAGTACATACAGCTGCATGCTCTTGGAATGTGGTCCAGGTCGCAACCTGGATAATGTTCCATGCCTGGCCTACATGTTTATCTTAGTTTTACAGCAGTTTCTGAAATCATACCCAAATTTGCCGGAGCTACATGTTTAGATACGCTGCGTCTGCGGACATTTCAGAAAGTCACCTACTACTGCCACCGGTCTGGCAGTACTGCAAAAGCACTATCACTTGCCACCTTACTGAATGCTTTGCGACCTGCCACATGTTGGCAAGGCTTAGGGAGCAGCTGAGAGCAATAATTGACTACCAGCTCCAATATTGGACTTTCAATCAGCCTTCCCACAAAAAAAGTGTAGAGTGTGCATGGATATCTGACACTGTGAGGTTCTCCAAAACTTTGAGGACTCCACCAAGATGGGGAGAGGTGATGACACCCTATTCAACCTAACAATTCAGCTACTGTCTCTACTGAATCACTCTCTGCTCACTCTTTGCATACTGCTTTGCATACCAAGCAGGTGGCTATGGAGCAATAACTTATCCTCCTCTGTATTAATTACCTTGCACAGTGTAGTATCATCTGCAAATATTGAAATTCTATTCTCA
This sequence comes from Anomaloglossus baeobatrachus, assembly GCF_048569485.1. Lineage (NCBI taxonomy): Eukaryota > Metazoa > Chordata > Amphibia > Anura > Aromobatidae > Anomaloglossus > Anomaloglossus baeobatrachus. The sequence continues at coordinate 116,872,943 of NC_134354.1, read as the reverse complement.
ATGCCTCCTACAAGGTCATTAAAAAATATGTTCAAAAGGAGAGGGCCTAATATTGACCCCTGTGGTACCCCACTGTTAACTTTTGACCTAGTCTGAGTGTGTTCCATTAATAGCCACCCTTTGTTTCCTATCACTGAGCCAGTTCTTAACCTAGTTACACATATTTCCCCTATTCCCATTAATCTCATTTTATGTATCAACCTTTTGTGTAGCACTGTATCAAACGCCTTTGAAAAATCTATATAGACAACATGGACTGCATTTCCCTGGTCCAGTTTGGCACCTACCTCCTCATAGAAGTTGATCAGATTATTTTGACAGGATAAATCCCACATAAACCCATGTTGATACTAAGTCATGAGGTTATTCTTCTTGAGATTCTCCAAGATGGTATCTCTTAGGGGTACTTTGCATGCTGCGACATCGCTAGCCGATGCTAGCGATGCCGAGCGTGATAGTACCCGCCACGTCGCACATGCAATATCTTGTGATAGCTGCCGTAGCGAACATTATCGCTACTGCAGCTTCACACGCACTTACCTGCCCTGCGACGTCACTCTGGCCAGTGACCCGCCTTCTTCCTAAGGGGGCGTGTCGTGAGGCGTCACAGCAACGTCACACGGCAGCCGTCCATTAGCAGCGGAGGGGCGGAGATGAGCCAGTTCTTAACCTAGTTACACATATTTCCCCTATTCCCATTAATCTCATTGTATGTATCAACCTTTTGTGTAGCACTGTATCAAACACCTTTGAAAAATCTATATAGACAACATGGACTGCATTTCCCTGGTCCAGTTTGGCACCTACCTCCTCATAGAAGTTGATCACCTTCTTCCTTCTGCATAGCTGGTGGAGGAAGGTAAGGAGATGTTCCTTGCTCCTCCGCGATGTGTGCTGCCGCAGGAGCAAGGAACAGCATCAAATCTGCATGTTCTGGCAGAAAAACATAATTTTTGCTGCATTTTAAAAACTGAAGTCAATGGGTTGAAGGGAGAAAAAAAAGCAAAAATGTAACATGTGAAAATATGCTAAAGAGGAGGAGGGTTTTTTTTGTTGTTTTTTTAAAAAAAACTTTTCTATTTTGCCTTATATACAAGTCATTAAACAGGAAAGAATATTTTTGGAAAAATGTTTGCCTTAAATTCCAATTTAGATTGGGTTTTGAATATTTTATTGTCACTCTGTAAAGTAGCATAATACTCTAGCAATATTATTCCCAGAGACCAAATATGAGTCAGAAATCCATCCAGGCATCTTCCTTAGGCTGTTCACATTTAGTTTCAATACTTTTCCATCCATTGCAGCATTTTTACAGCCTTCCCAGACCGACTTCCAAGGTCATCTGGAAAATTAGTCAAGTTTCCCGTTGACTTCCATTGGGCTTGTTATTTGGTATGAATACAAGAATAGGAGAAAATATTTGTCACAAATAATTCAAACCAAAATATTTGACTATCTGCCCATGTCTTATTGTGACTTTAAAAAAAAATATTAGCAAAATGTTTTTAAAAATCCTTTTAACACCAAACCTAAACCATAGGCAATTTTTTCATGATAGCTTGCATTTAAAATTTCTAAAGGGATCACAGCTCAATACCTGAGCAGTAAACCATAGTCCTTTTACTTTTCCTTTTTTTTCTTTTTAAAGATACTGAGCTGTCTATAAAATTATATATGCGCTGCTATGTGACAAATAGTGAATAAAACGTCTCTGAAAATATCATTGAAACAGAAAATTGATTCCATTATTACCCTTTCATTTATCATCAACTCAATATATTGTTCACTGATGTTATTATATGTTTCTAATGATTATAATGTTGGAGATAATTATCTTTGATGATGTCATGAGCTGAAATAAGAGAAGCAAATATATTTAATGCTACCACTCACATCAAAAGGCACTAAACATTCAATAGAATACAATGTCTTGTTTATTAATAGTACATTTTCAATCGACTATATAGTTTCGCTAATGTCTATTTCCTGATGCGTTTTAAGATAATTATCTTTTTTCAAATGTCTTTGAGTAATGCTGGAAATGAGGAATGACATCTTTGAATTTTCCGTATTAATGGTTTTTTTGCGGAAAGGTCACCTTACCATTTAATCTGTGTGTTCTTGATATGATAAATGCAGGCATCCTGCTGAATATAAAATAAAGGACATGGAAATAATTTTTAACAATGGCAAGGTATTTATTATTATTATTATTATTATTATTATTGTTATTGTTATTATTGTTATTATTATTATATTACAAATTGCTATGAAATTATCTTTTTCAACATAATAATCTACTGGCTGTAAAATACATTTTTTTCAATGGGTACACACCAACATTTGGTTATGGAAAAGAAACTGATGATATGAAGTGTTTTTAAAGAGTGTCTGTTTGGAATGACCACATATTCTTTATGACTGTGAGACACCTGTTAAAGGGAACATGTCAAATGGATAAGTGTTATTAACCTGCAGATATGGGGTTAATCTGCAGGTTATTGTTCGGTCCCACTTGTGTTTTGCACGGGCGAGTGCAATCCGATAAAACATCGGACTTCACGCGCACCAGTGCAAAACTATGAGGCAGTGTCCATCTGCGATTGATTTTTAATACAATAGCAGCATGAGGAATGGATCGCAGCATGTTGCGTTTGGCAGCGAGTCTTGGCTCACGCACCCCAATACAAGTCTATTGGACATAGACAGGCAATGAAGGAGATGGGGAGAAAGTGTTCCCTCCCTCTTCTCCGCACCTGTGATGTGATTGCAAGATCACAGCACAGTTGCATGATCCTCAGCTGATGCTCACAGCAGAGGATCATTAGAATATCACTTCCGATGCTCTCGCATCGGAAGCTATACACTAGTGGATCCGTACCCTTAATTCTGGACCTGCCTGACACCTGCAAATTAAGCCCCGATGTTGGGAGGATATTTACTTTAATCCTCCCAGTAGCATTCAGTCATGGGGGTGGATTCAGTCACCGCTATGTATGGAGAGTGGCTGTTGTAACCACGCCCCCCCACAATGACTGAAAGCCGCATTCCATAAACAAAGTGGTGACTGAATCTGCATGTCACAATTTCTCTGTGCAGAGCATCTCACACACTATGAGAGGTTCTGCTGTGTTTACCTGGTATATTCAGCTGTCAGTATAGATTGACAGCGCAGGTTTCCATTCTGGTTCTGGGAGGTGCTGAGTGGCTCAGGTGTTCCATCTTCCCTGTAATTGCTCTGCTTCTTAACTGAGTAACCTCTCCCAGAACCCTGCCAGTCAAGCATTCTGGTTTTGTGTGTGTGTTGTTGGCCTGTATACCTGTATGTTCTCATCCATGTTGCCTGACCCCAGACTGCTGTTTAACTCCCCTTTGCCTGCTTCCTTTTCTTGACGCGACCTCTTGATATTTTGACATCGGACCATACTCCCTATATCCGATACGAGCCTTCCTGGATTTCTGACCCCAGATCGTGACTTGACTACGCCTCTGCTTACTCCTGGAATCCATTACCTGTCCTATTGATACCTGACCCCAGCTTATCTGACTACTCTCCCGTTTTTGCTGCCCATAAGTAGTGACTAGCGTCACACTGCGCCAGTGCCACCCCTATGACTGAAGCCTGAAAGTGGCTGGGAGGATTAAAGTTAATTTCCTTCCAGCAGCAGGGTATCTGCAGATTAATAATGTTTTTCATGACAGCTTCCCTTTAACCTGGAAAGACTTTATTACTATCACACAGAATAGGAAAGGTCATAGAAAGTGCAAAGTGGTTAGTCATTTTATTTTATGTTTAATTTTTATTTATTTTTTGCTTTCTCTTAATTAGCAGGATAAGTAAAATAGATCAAACCTATCTATTGAAGAGAAAAAACTGGAACAGCATATGAAATGAAAGTGGTTGCAGAGACACCAACAAACCTTAAATCTATTGGCAATGATATAAGTAAGAAAAGGAAGCAGCACTCCAAAAAATAAAATGGAAAAAGTCATGTTTATAAGCAATGTAGGCTAATAAGGTCCACTTTTTTCACTTTATTTTTTGGAGGGCTGCTTCCTTTTTTTTACTCTATCTATCTATTTATCTAGAGATCCACAAGTAGGCCACACTCCAATATTCTTAAAGCAAACCTGTCAATAGTTACTTTCTACCTCATCTGAGAGGAGCAAAATGTCTGAAACTAAACCGTTATTCAAAGTGATGTGTCTCTTAAGCCCGCTTTACACGCTACAATAAATCTTACGATGTGTCGGCGGGGTCACGTCGTAAGTGATGCACATCCGGCATCGTAAGTATGATTGTAGCATGTAAAACCTCCGTGCAATTGCGATTGAACGAAAATCCGTTCATCGCATGCACGTCGTTCATTCCTCAAAAAATGAACGTGAGGTTGTGCAATGTTCCCGAGGCAGCACACATCGCAGTGTGTGACACCCCGGGAACATTGAACAACAGCTTACCTCCATCCGTGGCTCCCGCCGACAATGCGGAAGGAAGGGGGTGGGTGGGATGTTTACGTCCCGCTCATCTCCGCCCCTCTGCTTCTATTGGCCGGCTGCCGCGTAACGTCGATGTGATGCCGAACGTCCCTCCCACTCCAGGAAGTGGACGTTCACCGCCCACATCGAGGTCGTATGGTAGGTAAGTACGTGTGACGGGGTGAATCGTCTGTGCGGCACGTTCAACAAATTGAACGTGCCGCACATACGATGGGGGCGTTGCAAATTGCATACAATATTGTATGCGAAATTGCAACATGTAAAGCAGGCTTTAGTTTGCTTGGTCCAGCAGATGTAACACAATCAGAGTTTTTAGATGTAAGAATTACCTGAGCTCAGAAAGATATCCCTGCCTACACATGGTTGGACATCCGATGATCGCTGAATCCTCCCGGTGACCGGCACTGCCAGCAGAGATGCAAGACCTATCGTGACGTCAAAATAGCCATGTGACCAGTCACGTGGCTATTATCTCATTGGCTACAGACTGGTCACATGACTATGACGCGTCATGTAGGACCTGCGAGTGCATCTCTCCGGTACACGGTGCACATTTGTGTATCGCCGTGTACCAGCAACATGCTCTAGCACACGGTCGACTCCCCGCTCCGTTAGGGACCGGCTGACACAGCCGGTCATTAACGGAGATCACCGTTGCCATAGCAATGCAGTTAGCGGTGACGTCACCGCTAACCGCTGCTCCGGGAGCACCGTTGCTATGGTAACGCGTCTGTCAGCGTTACCGCTGTTACCGCTAGCAGCACTGATCACTCACGGAGTGAAGGCTGCACGCTGCTTCTCGTGCAGCTTTCACGGAGTGAATGCTCCACGGGAAGCAGCGTCTTCCTCCATGCAGCAGTGATGTAGCAGAACTGCATTTGTTGAACGAGAAAGACAGAAGACCATGGATCGTGGAGGGCTGACAGGGAGTAATAAAGATGGAGTCTCTAATGTGTCTGTGTATTTATTTCTATTAAAGTATTTTTTCTCTGTGTGGTGTCTTTTTTTTAACCCTTTATTGGAGATTCTTAATGGCCGGGTCAAACATGCCTGACATTAAGAATCTCTGGCTTAATACTGGCTAGTAAAACAAAGCCAGTATTAACTCATGATTACCCAACAAGCCACCCGGCTCCAGGGCTGTTGGAAGAGTTGGATACAGCGCCAGATGATGGCGCTTCTATGAGAGCGCCATTTTCTGGGACGGCTGCGGACTGGAATTCGCAGCAGAGGCGCCAAGAAACCTCGGGCTAACCTGTGCTGCGGATTCCAATCCCCAGCTGCCTAGTTGTACCTGGCTGGACACAAAAATGGGGCGAAGCCCACGTCATTTGTTTTTTAATTATTTCATGAAATAAGTGAAATAATTAAAAAAAACGTGCTTCCCTATATTTTTGGTTCCCAGCCGGGTACAAATAGGCAACTGGGGGTTGGAGGCAGCCCGTGGCTGCCTGCTGTACCTGGCTAGCATACAAATATATGGCGAAGCCCACGTCATTTTTTTGGTGGGCAAAAAACTTCTGCATACAGTCCTGGATGGAGTATGCTGAGCCTTGTAGTTCTGCAGCTGCTGTCTGCTCTTCTCCATACAGACAGACAGCAGCTGCAGAACTACAAGGCTCAGCATACTCCATCCAGGACTGTATGCAGAAGTTTTTTGCCCCCTGAAAAAATTATGTGGGCTTCGCCATATTTTTGTATGCTAGCCAGGTACAGCAGGCAGGTACGGCTGCCCCCAACCCCCAGTTGCCTATTTGTACCCGGCTGGGAACCAAAAATAAAGGGAAGCCCTTTTTTTATTATTTCATGAATTTCATGAAATAATTAGAAAACAAATGATGTAGGCTTCGCCCCATTTTTGTGTCCAGCCAGGTACAACTAGGCAGCTGGGGATTGGAATCCGCAGCACAGGTTGGCCTGAGCTTTCTGGGCCCCACTGCTGCGAAATGCAGTCTGCAGCCACCTCAGAAAATGGCATTTTCATAGAAGCGCCATCTTCTGGCGCTGTATCCAACTCTTCCAGCACCTGCCTGCTATACCTGGCTAGCATACAAAAATATGGCGAAGCTCACGTCCTTTTTTTGTAGTTTTTTGGCAAAAAAAATAAAAAATGCTTCCCTGGATTTTCCATTGCTAGTGAAGGTAACACCAAGCAGTGGGGGTTAGCAGCCAGTAGCTGCTTGGATTACCCTTAGCTAGCAATACAAAAAATGCAGCGGGAGCCCATATATATTTTTTTTTAATTATTTATTTAAATAACTAAAAACAAAATGGGCTTCCCTGTATTTTAATTGCTGGACATCACAGTGCTGTAAAAATAAATCTTTAAAAAAATGACGTAGCGCTCCGCGGTATTTTTGATTCTCAGTGCAGATAAAGCAGACAGCTATGGGTTGCCACCCCCATCTGCCTGCCGTTACCTTGGTTGGCAATCAAAATACAGGGAAGCCCATTAATTTTTTCTATTTAAAAAATAGTTAAAAAAAAAAATGACGTTGGGTCCCCCCATTTTTGATAGCCAGCTTGGGTAAAGCAGACGGCTGTAGCCTGAAAACCACAGCTGGCAGCTTTACCGTGGTTGGGGCTCCAATGTGGAGGTCCCCTCAGGCTATTTTTTAAAATTATTTTATAAATATTAATAATTACACAGTAAAAGTAGGGTCCCCCCCAAATTGGATCACCAGCCAAGGTAAAGCGGACAGTTGTAGTCTGGTATTCTCAGGGTGGGAAGGTCCATAGTTATTGGGCCTTCACAGCCTAAAAATAGCAGGCCGCAGGCACCCCAGACGTGGCGCATCCACTAGATACCCAACATCATAAACTGTCAGTACTAACAAAAAAAAAAATCGACAAAAGAAATTTATTTGAAAAAACAGTCCCCAAAACATTTCCTCTTTCACCAATTTATTGTAAGAAAAAAAATAAAGGGGTCCCACGACGACTCTGGACCGTCTAGAATATGGGGGAGAGACACTCAGGGAACGTATCCCCCATTTTCTAGGAGTGCGGACCCTTCATGTGAGGAGTCTGGGTGCAATTAATCTGCACTCAGTCTCCCCGGGTCCACAGCAGCAGAGTCCATGTCGTAATGGTTGCTACCAAAGCTGCAATGCCCTGCTCATGAGGTAAGGGCATGCCTAATCAGGAGAACTACTGTAGAGGAAGCTCTGCTCACTGGTATATAGGTGCTCAGAGGTAATAATAGATAAAATTAGTGCGTAACCTCGGCACTCTAAATCTCCCAGACTAAGTCAGTAAGTCACAATGGATAGTAATGCAAAATCACTCTTTATTGGTCCTTATTAAGAAATTTTTTTTTTCATAAGCATATATGTTTTTGTCCAAAACAACTTACAAATGACGTTTCGGCCTGAGCCTTCGTCAGATTGGACTTATCTGCATGTAATCATGAAAAATGACAATAATCAGTATCACATAAGAGTGAGAGAACAATAACATAAACTCGAACAATGTAGAGGTACAATTGGGATGCAGCAAAAAAATTGCAACACAGCAAGAAATGAAACACATGATACAAATGTCATAATACAGTACAAGGACAATATAGTAATGACAAATATGGGGTCAGAGTAGGCTTAGACAGCTCTGGTACGAAAGAGATGTCAATCATAAAGTAACATGTGCAGTAGGTGTAGAGCTACACTATGCATGGCAGAGCTAATGGGTAGACCGACCATAGAAAAAGAACGGAGAAAAAGTGGAGAAAAAGTGGAGAAAAAATGTAGAAAAAAATGTAGAAAAAAATGGAGAAAAAGTGGAGAAAAAGTGGAGAAAAAGTGGAGAAAAAGATGTAGAAAAAGTGGAGAAAAAATGTAGAAAAAGTGGAGAAAAGGTGGAGAAAAAGTGGAGAAGAAGTGGAGAAGAAGTGGAGAAAAAGTGGAGAAAAAATGGAGAAAAAAATGGAGAAAAAGTGGAGAAAAAGTGGAGAAAAAATGGAGAAAAAGTGGAGAAAAAAATGTAGAAAAAGTGGAGAAAATGTGGAGAAAAAGTGGAGAAAAAATGGAGAAAAAAATGGAGAAAAAGTGAAGAAAAAGTGGAGAAAAAGTGGAGAAAAAATGGAGAAAAAATGGAGAAAAAATGGAGAAAAAGTTGAAAAAAAGTGGAGAAAAAGTGGAGAAAAAGTGGAGAAAAAGTGGAGAAAAAAATGTAGAAAAAGTGGAGAAAAAATGTAGAAAAAGTGGAGAAAAGGTGGAGAAAAGTGGAGAAGAAGTGGAGAAGAAGTGGAGAAAAAGTGGAGAAAAAGTGGAGAAAAAAATGGAGAAAAAAATGGAGAAAAAGTGGAGAAAAAGTGGAGAAAAAGTGGAGAAAAAATGGAGAAAAAAATGTAGAAAAAGTGGAGAAAAAATGTAGAAAAAGTGGAAAAAAGGTGGAGAAAAAGTGGAGAAGAAGTGGAGAAGAAGTGGAGAAAAAGTGGAGAAAAAGTGAAGAAAAAAATGGAGAAAAAAATGGAGAAAAAGTGGAGAAAAAGTGGAGAAAAAATGGAGAAAAAGTTGAAAAAAAGTGGAGAAAAAGTGGAGAAATAATGGAGAAAAAGTGGAGAAAAAGTGGAGAAAAAGTGGAGAAAAAGTGGAGAAAAAGTGGAGAAAAAAAATGGAGAAAAAGTGGAGAAAAAGTGGAGAATAAATGGAGAAAAAGTGGAGAAAAAGTGGAGAATAAGTGGAGAAAAAGATGTAGAAAAAGTGGAGAAAAAATGTAGAAAAAGTGGAGAAAAGGTGGAGAAAAAGTGGAGAAGAAGTGGAGAAGAAGTGGAGAAAAAGTGGAGAAAAAATGGAGAAAAAAATGGAGAAAAAGTGGAGAAAAAGTGGAGAAAAAATGGAGAAAAAGTGGAGAAAAAAATGTAGAAAAAGTGGAGAAAATGTGGAGAAAAAGTGGAGAAAAAATGGAGAAAAAAATGGAGAAAAAGTGAAGAAAAAGTGGAGAAAAAGTGGAGAAAAAATGGAGAAAAAATGGAGAAAAAATGGAGAAAAAGTTGAAAAAAAGTGGAGAAAAAGTGGAGAAAAAGTGGAGAAAAAGTGGAGAAAAAAATGTAGAAAAAGTGGAGAAAAAATGTAGAAAAAGTGGAGAAAAGGTGGAGAAAAGTGGAGAAGAAGTGGAGAAGAAGTGGAGAAAAAGTGGAGAAAAAGTGGAGAAAAAAATGGAGAAAAAAATGGAGAAAAAGTGGAGAAAAAGTGGAGAAAAAGTGGAGAAAAAATGGAGAAAAAAATGTAGAAAAAGTGGAGAATAAGTGGAGAAAAAGTGGAGAAAAAAATGGAGAAAAAGTGGAGAAAAAGTGGAGAAAAAGTGGAGAAAAAATGGAGAAAAAATGGAGAAAAAATGGAGAAAAAGTTGAAAAAAAGTGGAGAAAAAGTGGAGAAATAATGGAGAAAAAGTGGAGAAAAAGTGGAGAAAAAGTGGAGAAAATGTGGAGAAAAAATGTAGAAAAAGTGGAGAAAAAGTGGAGAAAAAAATGTAGAAAAAGTGGAGAAAAAATGTAGAAAAAGTGGAAAAAAGGTGGAGAAAAAGTGGAGAAGAAGTGGAGAAGAAGTGGAGAAAAAGTGGAGAAAAAGTGAAGAAAAAAATGGAGAAAAAAATGGAGAAAAAGTGGAGAAAAAGTGGAGAAAAAGTGGAGAAAAAGTGGAGAAAAAAATGTAGAAAAAGTGGAGAAAAAGTGCAGAAAAAATGGAGAAACAAAATGGAGAAAAAGTGGAGAAAAAATGGAGAAAAAATGGAGAAAAAGTTGAAAAAAAGTGGAGAAAAAGTGGAGAAAAAGTGGAGAAAAAGTGGAGAAAAAGTGGAGAAAAAATGGAGAAAAAGTGGAGAAAAAGTGGAGAAAAAGTGGAGAAAAAAATGTAGAAAAAGTGGAGAAAAAATGTAGAAAAAGTTGAAAAAAAGTGGAGAAAAAGTGGAGAAAAAGTGGAGAAAAAGTGGAGAAAAAATGGAGAAAAAGTGGAGAAAAAGTGGAGAAAAAGTGGAGAAAAAGTGGAGAAAAAAATGTAGAAAAAGTGGAGAAAAAATGTAGAAAAAGTGGAGAAAAGGTGGAGAAAAAGTGGAGAAGCAGTGGAGAAGAAGTGGAGAAAAAGTGGAGAAAAAGTGGAGAAAAAAATGGAGAAAAAAATGGAGAAAAAAATAGAGAAAAAGTGGAGAAAAAAATGTAGAAAAAGTGGAGAAAAAAATGGAGAAAAAAATGGAGAAAAAGTGGAGAAAAAGTGGAGAAAAAGTGGAGAAAAAGTGGAGAAAAAAATGTAGAAAAAGTGGAGAAAAAGTTGAGAAAAAGTGGAGAAAAAGTGGAGAAAAAACGGAGAAAAAAATGGAGAAAAAGTGGAGAAAAAGTGGAGAAAAAGTGGAGAAAAAATGGAGAAAAAGTTGAAAAAAAGTGGAGAAAAAGTGGAGAAATAATGGAGAAAAAGTTGAAAAAAAGTGGAGAAAAAGTGGAGAAAAAGTGGAGAAAAAAATGTAGAAAAAGTGGAGAAAAAATGTAGAAAAAGTGGAGAAAAGGTGGAGAAAAAGTGGAGAAAAAGTGGAGAAAAAGTGGAGAAAAAAATGTAGAAAAAGTGGAGAAAAAATGTAGAAAAAGTGGAGAAAAGGTGGAGAAAAAGTGGAGAAGAAGTGGAGAAGAAGTGGAGAAGAAGTGAAGAAGAGGTGGAGAAGTGGAGAAGAAGTGGAGAAGAAGTGGAGAAGAAGTGGAGAAGTGGAGAAGAAGTGGAGAAGAAGTGTTTGTTCATGCCAGATGGGAGATAAATAATTTTTTACCGGCGCTGTCATTTACTGTAACGTGATCATCGTTGTACGGTGTATACCTGTGATCACGTGAGTGGGGACCGTAAAAACCGTCCTGAATCATGATCTCCAGGGTCTCAGCTAGCCCTGAAACCCCGGAGATTTTCTGACGCCGGGGGGCGTTATTCACTTATTTCTGCCTGCTGTTTATAAACGGCAGATCAGAATAAGGCTGCATTAACACGATTGATCCATTTTTGCGGTCTGCAAAAAACAGTCCGTTTTTTTTCACGGGTGCATCCGTGTGGCATCCTTTTCCGTTCCGTAGACGGTCCGTATGTCATCTGTTTGTCATCCGTGTGCCTTCCGATTTTTTTGTGTACTGCAAAAAAACTGAAGGAGGGTAAATGCATAAATTTACCCAATGATCCATAGCTTCATCCTATATGAAGCGGTCACATGTTCCCTCCAGTGCCATTTTCTACTGGTTTTCACAGCGTAGAGCGCTCTGGTGATTTTCCTGTGCTTGTGCACTTCATATCAGTCTTTTCTGTCATTATAATGGCAGAAAGACACATAATGTCCCACTCTCCTGCATTTTGTAATTTTGCACCCTTTGGTGCCTTTCATGTGGCACTAAGGGGTGCTTAGCTTTGTATTTAGCCAAAAAAATGAAAAAAAAAAATGACGTAGGGTTCCCCCTAGTTTTGTAGCCAGCTGGGGTAAAGCAAATGGCTGCAGCCTGCAGACCACAGCTGGCAACCTCACCTTGGCAGGTAATCCAAAACTGAGGGCACCCCACGCTGTTATTTTAAATTAAATAAATAATTAAAAAAAACACGTAGGGGTCCCCCCAAAATTGGATCACCAGCCAAGGTAAAGCAGACAGCTGGGGTCTGATATTCTCAGACTAGGGTGGTCCATGGTTATTGGACTCTCCCCAGCCTAAAAATAGCAGGCCGCAGCCGCCCCAGAAGTGGCGCATCCATTAGATGCGCCAATCCTGGTGCTTCGCCCCAGCTCATCCCGCGCCCTGGTGCGGTGGCAAACGGGGTAATATATGGGGTTAATACCAGATGTGTAATGTCACCTGGCATCAAGCCCTGGGGTTGGTGAGGTCAGGCGTCTATCAGATACCCGACATCACCAACCCAGTCAGTAATAAAAAAAATAGACGACAAACACATTTTTATTTGAAAAAACACTCCCCAAAACATTCCCTCTTTAACCAATTTATTAGAAAGGAAAACAAATCCAGGTCTGCTGTAATCCAAGGGGTTGCCATGACGATCCACACTGTCCCAGTCAATGAAGAGCAGAATGTTCCCCATTGGCTGGGAGAGCAGTGCAGTGACCTGAGCTAACATCAATAGGTCAGCCCAGGTCACTGCAGGGCATGACAAGTGCTTCTGTCAGCGAGGTACATTACCTGCTCTGATCTCCTGCACTGCCGACAGCACCTGTCACTGAGTTCAATGACCGCCGCCTTCACAGCCAAGTATCGCGAGAGGCCCGTGATGTCACCGCTAGTCAGTCTCGGGTCAGAAGCGAGAGAAGGTGATGTGACAAGCGGCGGCCATGGAGGACAGTGACAGCGCTGAGGTCGGGATGGCGGGACTTCATCACCGCAGGTAAGCCGAGCGGGGCCATGTGTGCAGAGTGTGTGTGTGTGTGTGTGTGTACGTGTGTACATGCCGCGGGCAGGAGGGGGTGGAGCGAGCTGAGCGGGGAAGTGTGGGCTTCCTGCATGTAACTAGGATAAACATCGGGTTACTAACCAAAGCGCTTTGGTTGGATACCCGATGTTTATCTTGGTTACCAGCTTCTGGCAGGCTGCCAGCGATGGCTCCTGCACACTGTAGCTGTAAAAAGCCCTTCTTTTTGCTGCTAGAACCGTTCTTGAACGTATCTAGAACTATCGAGCTTTTGCAAAAAAGCTCGAGTTCTAGTTCGATCTAGAACAGCCCCCAAAATCACTCGAGCCGCGAACTGGAGAACCACGAACTGCGAACCGCGCTCAACTCTACTAAAGGCCGCTTTACACACTGCGACATCGGTACCGATATCGCTAGCGTGCGTTCCTGCCCCCATCGGTTGTGCGACACGGGCAAATCGCTGCCAGTGGAGCACAACATCGCCCGGACGCGTCACACTACTTACTTGCCTAGCGATGTCGCTGTGACTGGCGAACTGCCTCCTTTCTAAGGGGGCGGTTCGTTCAGCGTCACAGCGTCGTCACAGCAGCGTCATTGAACGGCCGCCCAATAGAAGCGGAGGGGCGGATATGAGCGGGACGTAACATCCCGCCCACCTCCTTCCTTCCGCATTGTGGCCGGGAGGCAGGTAAGGAGAGCTTGCTCGTTCCTGTGGTGTCACATGTACCGATGTGTGCTGCCACAGGAACGAGGAACAACCTCGTTACTGCTGCAGTAACGATATTTGTGAATAGACCCCCATGTCACCGATGAGCGATTTTGCACGTTTTTGCGACGATGCAAAATCGCTCATAGGTGTCACACGCAACGGCATCGCTAATGCGGCCGGAAGTGCGTCACAAATTCTGTGACCCCAACGACTTCACATTATCGATGTCGTAGCATGTAAAGCTCACTTTAGAGGCATGGGAGACCTAGTCCGGGCAATAATTATTTCCAACTGATAAAACAGCCTACAGCACACAGCCTAATAAGTAGCGCATTCCTGAAATCAGTGCTTAGCCCCTACCTCATACTGATGTTAGATTACATAGCAAAAACCTGCTGATGGATTCCCTATAAATATGTTTTGCAAGGTTTTAATAAAGTCAACAACTTTCCCACTCAAATAAAACTGTACTCAGCTCTAATATCAGACCTTTCAGTGTAATCATGATGATGATGCTGATGAAATGTGTGAGGCGTCCATATGATTTTCTCATTTTTATATAAATATTATGTAAGCTGTTTCTAAAACTTTCCATAGCAGAAATACCTCCATGTTGATAAGGTCATTTAGGTTCAGCTTTTCCGATGACAACTGTACACTGATTCAACTTTTTTTGAAATTTTATGAAAAATGAATGTACAGGCTGACAGCTTTTTCATGTTTAAATTTAGCAGAAGTACTAAATCTAAATGTGTCTCTTTAATCTGAGGGCAGTACATTATTTAAGGTCATTACTATAATAAAAGGCTTCTTGAGTTTTGCTCAGGGAGCAATTTTGCTGTGTGACCTAGAGTTATGGCTCTGCAAAAATAGACGTCTGTATGTGTATGTTAGGAAGTGGAATGTGCATGAATAAACTTGGATTACACAGCTGGGATTCAATTTTTTTCGTAATATTGCATACATTTATCAAATATTACTGTCAATATCATAATAAACGATACTGACAAAATTAGTGGATAGAGATAAATAAGTCTCAATTTCAGGAGCAGAGACTGACAATTGGTCAAGCATCCATTAAGATTGGTGCCGCTGTAATATGTGTCAAATTTTAGTATATCAATTGGGCTGCCCAAGAGCTAGAATCAGAAATCTTTGCCAGCTAGGAACTGGGGAAGATTTATGCTATTTGCCACTTTCTGATATAAACTATAGTAAATCTGTAAAAGGGAATCTATCAGGTGATTTTGTAGTACAATACTAATGCTATGTTTAGATAGTTCTCAAGGACGCCTTTCAGAATCGGTAACTTTTAGGCTAAGTTCACACACTGCGTTTTTTTTACGCTGCGTTTTTGTGCATTTTTTGATGCAAAAAACGCACGAAAACGCACCCGCGGCAAAAAACGCATGCATTTTTACCGCGTTTTGGTGCCTTTTTTACTGCATTTTGCTGCGTTTTTGCTCACTGCGTTTTTATGTGTTTTTTTTTATCAGTGAACATTGCCATTAACGATTGTTGAAAAAAAAAAGAAAAAAGGTCTGATGTCATTTCCTTCTTCAATATGTTCTTCATTCTCCATTAGTTTATGCAGGAGAGCAGGCAGCTGCAGAACTACAAGGCTCAGCATCCTCCATCCAGGACTGTATGCTGGAGGGAGAGTCAGGGGGAGCAGACCTACAAGGCTCAGCATACTCCATCCACTAGTGGATGCAGGAGAGCAGACAGCAGCTGCAGAACTACAAGGCTCAGCATGCTCCATCCAGGACTGTATGCTGGAGGGAGAGTCAGGGGGAGCAGAACCACAAGGCTCAGCATACTCCATCCACTAGTGGATGCAGGAGAGCAGACAGCAGCTGCAGAACTACAAGGCTCAGCATCCTCCATCCAATTGTGTATGCAGGAGAGCAAACAGCAGCTGCCGAACTACAAGGCTCAGCATCCTCCTTCCAGGACTGTATGCAGGATTTCTTTGCCCCCCAAAAAAATGACGTGAGCTTCGCCATATTTTTGTATGCTAGACGGGTACAACAGGCAGGTACGGGCTGCCCCCAACCCCCAGCTGCCTATTTGTACCCGGCTGGGAACCAAAAACATAGGTAAGCCCTTTTTTTTAATTATTTCATGAATTTTATGAAATAATTAAAAAAAAATGACGTGGGCTTTGCCCAATTATTTTGTCCAGCCAGGTACAACTTGGCAGCTGGGGATTGGAATCCGCAATGCAGGGTGCCCAAGCTTTCTTGGCACACCCGCTGGGAATTGCAGTCTGTAGCCACCCCAGAAAATGGCGCTTTCATAGAATCGACATCTTCTGGCGCTGTATCCAACTCTTCCAGCTGCCCTGATGCTGGGTGGCTCACTGGGTAATAATGGGGTTAGGGATAGCTGTGTATTATCAGCTGGCCCTAAGCCCAAAATTCATGGTGTCATGCCAATATTAGACATGGCCACCATGAATTTCTAGTACAGATAAAAAAAAACACAACACACAGAAAAATATTTTTATTAGAAATAAAACACAACACAATTAGTGACTCCATCTTTATTGAAATAAAGAACCCCCCTCTGCAGTAATCCTGGGTAAATGGTCCCGCGCCATCCAATCCAGATCCAATATCATCTGATCGGTTTGCTGGAAGGCAAAGCGACCAGATGATATGTCAGGTTCAAGGGCCTGAATCACATGACACAGCAGCTGATTGTATAAACGGCTTTTATACAATCAGCTGATGCATCAGTGCAAAAAAAAAACCACACTTCTGTGCAGCATTGGACTGGCTACCAGAGGAATCTCCAGTAATGCCAGGCCTGGATTCAGGTACCTGCATTGCACTCCGGAGCTCTCACCTGAGCTCCGGCATGCAGCTTAGACTGTACAGCGAGCGAGCGCCGAGTGACTGATTCCCCGGCACTTGCGGTTCAGTTCATGACAGCTGCAGACATCCCGGGCTAATCTCTGGTGCTCTCACCTGAACTCTGGAGATCACCCTGGCCTGCCTGCAGCTGTCATGAACTGACTGCAAGCGCCGGGGAATCAGTCACTCGGCGCTCGCTCGCTGTACAGTCTAGGCTGATGCATCAGTGCAAAAAAAACCCAGCTACACACGTCCGTGCTGACACCCGTCCAACCGCTGCAGGTTCTGCCGGTAACCAGCTGATGAAGCCTCCTGACGGCATCAGCTGATAGCCGGCCGGGCGGAAAAAAGCCGGCATCAGCGCGAGACTTACGATCAGCTGATGCATCAGGTGACCGCATCAGGTGATCACCGCCAGGTCCTGCAGCTATCGTACGTGCCTGGAAGCCGGCACACAGCCAGAGCAGGGGTGGCGGTACCAGAAAGAGGAGCTGGGAGCGGACATGGCACCGGGAGTCTGCAAACAGGTGAGTATGACATTTTTCTACTGTTCACTTTTGATTTAGCAGCCGCTTCCACCTCCCGCACGGGAGCAGACATGGCACCGGGCGTGAAATGGAAGCAGCGGTGGCAGCTAGTTACGTAGCTAGAAAAAAATGCTGTGGGCAGACAGCAAAAATGAAAACTCATAGACTTTGCTGGGGACCCCTCCCTCATTAGCCACAGATGATTTTATTCTCCAGTAGCAGGTTCCTACATGCCCATACACATGGAGGTTTGTAACTAAGAGAGAGGCTTCAGTTTAGTGTAGGTTCCCAGTAATGAGATATGCCTTGATGTGGCTACTGGGCAGATATATAAATGGCCATTTTTGTATGCTAAATATCTCACTTTTTCCTAGATTTCCTTAAGCAATAATGCATATCTATATTCTTGCATTCATTTTTTCACGTGCTTTAGCATTTCAGAGTGCAACTGTCTCTTTTTTTTGTTATTACATGTCATGTTCTTTTTTGCACCTGTTCAGACTGCATGTTGGGATTGCCGTCAGTCTTTCTCTAGATTATGGAGCCATGCCTTCTGACTGTGTACCCATCCCCCATTAGCCACAGGGGATTTTATTCTCCAGTAGCAGGTTTCTACATGCCCATACACATGGAGGTTTGTAACGCAGAGAAAAGCTTCAGTTTACTGTAGGGTTCCAGTAATGAGATATGCCTTGATGTGGCTACTGAGCAGATATATAAATTCAATCTTTCCTAGATTTCCTTAAGTAATAATGCATATTATTAATCTATATTCTTGCATTCATGTTTTATATGCTTTAGCATTTTAGCATTTCAGAGTGCAACTGTCTTTTTTTGTTATTATATGTCATGTTCAGTTTTGCACCTGTTCACACTGCATTTTTGGAGTGCCCATTGTTTTTGTCTATAGTAAGCAATCAAGCATATATAAATACAAACTGCATATCCCCTTCTCTCCCCTCCCATCTCTCAGTGCTGACATCAGTGATAGTACAGCTGAACTTAATTTACACTGCAGCCCCCACCCATACTCCCTCCCAACTCTCAACAGTGACATGAATGCATGGGAGGTGGGAGAGGGAGCAGTGAATATACAGTTTGAATTTACATACACTTAACTAGGGTACAAGAAACACTGAATTATACAGAGCTTACTGCAATATAACAGCAGAAGCTATAACAATAAAAGTTACTGATTATGAAAGGTCTCCATAAGCAGGGTTCACACATAGCGACAGCGACAACGACGTCGCTGTTATGTCACCATTTTCTGTAATGCAACAGCGACCTTGTAAGTCGCTGTTATGATCGCTGCTTAGCTGTCAAATACAGCAGACGCAGCAGCGATCATAACGACACGCGTCGCTGTGCTACATGTGCAGAGAGCAGGGAGCCGCGCACACTGCTTAGCGCTGGCTCCCTGCACTCCTAGCTACAGTACACATCGGGTTAATTACCTGATCTGTACTGCAGCTACATGTGCAGAGAGCAGGGAGCCGGCGCTGACAGCGAGCGCGGCGGACGCTGGTAACGAAGGTAAATATCGGGTAACCAGGGAAAGGTCTTCCCTTGGTTACCCGATGTTTACTCTGGTTACAGCTTACCGCAGGCTGCCAGACGCCGGCTCCTGCTCCCTGCTCGCTTCATTTCTTCGCACTCTCGCTGTCACACACAGCGATGTGTGCATCACAGTGGGAGAGCGATGACCATAAAATGAAGCTGGACATTCAGCAATGACCAGCGACCTCACAGCAGGGGCCAGGTCGTTGCTGGATATCACACACAGCGACAGCGACGGGACGTTGCTGCAACGTCACAGAAAATGGTGACGTAGCAGCGACGTCGTTGTCGTCGTCGCTGTGTGTGACACCACCCTTAGGCCCTATTTAAAGATAACATTAGTATTGTACTAAAAAATCACCTGACAGATTCCCTTTAAGCTAAACTTGGCTAGGTCTTTACTAAAAGCCCACACTTTTTAGAAAAGTCACAGGGCTTTGTGGAAAAAAAAAACAAAAAATGCACATGTTTTGCAAAACTATGCATTGCACAAAAGATTGTCACTATTATGTGCCCGAACCCCAGCATAAAGAACAATTTCCATTCAAAGAAGTTAGATTACATATTGAAAACAAAAATTCTAATTGCAGTCTGGAATACACAATTAATGCATCTAATCATTTTTCATTTACTGTACAGATTAGTTACTTTTTACTACTTTTGTAGCTACAGTATTTTTTTTTTCAGAAAAACTAATCCATTCTGAAGAAAATTGATATGTTAAAAAAACAACAATTTTTATTTAATTACTAATATTGCCCTTGTTTGCAGCCAGCGGTAATTGTTGGATAAGAAGTATTAAATCATTAAGCAGAAAATTGTGTTTTGGAATAAAGAAAAAGAATAATGTTTCCATGGAAACTTGGAAAAATGTCGTTTCATATAGCTGGCCAGCGTGAGTGCAAAAAAGACATTAGCCAAAATATTTTGTTTTGTGTCATTATGAGTGGGTTTTGAAAAAAAAGTTTTTTGTTACAAGGGGAGAAGGTAATAGGTTCTTTGTCATGAATGATGACATTGGATATTAATTTTTATTTTGTTTTTCTCTTAAAGAAAACCTGTCGCATTAAAAATGCAGTTCAATCTGTAGGCAATATGCTATAGAGCTGGAAGAGCTAAGCAGTTTGTCATACACCTTTGGACAAAAATGATAGACTTTTTAGAACATAGTTCCTAATCAATACATTCAGGTGTATGATGTAGTTTAAAGGGAACCTGTCACCACTTGTTTGGCCTATAAGCTGCGGCCACCACCAACGGGCTCTTATATACAGCATTCTAAGATGCTGTGTATAAGAGCCCAGGCTGGGGGTATCACATAAAAAACACTTTATAATACTTACCTAACGGTTGCTGCAGTGGGCCTTATGGGCATCTCCATTGTCCGGTAACGGCGCCTCCTTTTTCAGCCATCTTTGTCCTCTTTCTGAAGCCTGGGTGCATGACGCGGTTGCGTCATACTCATCAGGTACTCACCAAGCGCACTACAATATTTTGATCTGCCCTGCTCAGGACCTGAATGCTGTCAAGTGTGTATGACGTCGGACCTGTGATGCACCGCGGCTAGAGAAGAGGGAGCACAAAGATGGACAAAAGAGGTGTCACCGGCACCGGACAATAGAGACGCCCATAAGGCCCACCGCGCGACCGTTAAGTAAGTATTAAAAAGTGTTTTTTATGTTATACCCCCGGCCTGGGCTCTTATATACAGCATGTTAGAATGCTCTATATAAGAGCCCAGTGGTGGTGACCGCAGCTTATAGGCCAAAAAAGTGGTGACAGGTTCCCTTTAATTGCTGCAAGTGTATAATATCTAGCATCTAGCCATTAGATGCATTTATGAAAGAATCGGTGGTTTTAAAGAGCTCGCTGAATTTGAGCATGGACGTGTAATAATATACTACTAATGTAATGGAATAATAATCAACCTCTGAGAAAATGCCATACTGTATATGCTAATATAGATAGCAACCAAAATCCAGGTATAATATATCTCCTATGAACAACTATGGAGTGGGAGGTGGAGGCTGATGCTGGGGAAGGCTGGGAAGAGGGAGGCTGGGAGGAGAGAGGCTGATCCTGGGGAAGGCTGGGAGGAGGGAGGCTGGGAGGAGAGAGGCTGATGCTGGGGGAGGCTGATGCTGGGGGAGGCTGGAAGGAGAGAGACTGATGCTGGGGGAGGCTGATGCTGGGGGAGGCTGGGAGGGGGAGGCTGGGAGGAGAGAGGCTGATGCTGGGGGAGGCTGGGAGGAGGGAGGCTGGGAGGGGGGAGGCTGAGAGAAGAGAGGCTGATGCTGGGGGAGGCTGAGGCTGGGAGGAGAAAGGCTGATGCTGGGGACAGAGAGGCTGATGCTGGGAGGTGAGAGGCTGATGCTGGGAGGAGAGAGGCTGATGCTGGGAGGAGAGAGGCTGATGCTGGGAGGAGAGAGGCTGATGCTGGGGGCAGAGAGGCTGATGCTGGTGCAGCATGGGGGATGGAGCACGATGGGGGGTGTGCAGCATGGGGGATAGAGCACGATGGGGAGTGCGCAGCATGGGGGATGGAGCACGCTTGGGAGTGTGCAGCATGGTGGATGGAGCACGTTTGGGAGTGCGCAGCAAGGCGGATGGAGCACGATGGGGGGTGCGCAGCATGGGGGATGGAGCACGATGGGAGGTGCACACCTCCCCCCAACACACACACACACAACACACCACACACACACTGGGAACCACAAACACCACCCTACACAGACACCCACACACACAGACAACGCTGCACACACACAACACCCAACACACAAACACCGCGGCATACATAAATATACGCACATACCACGCAACACACACATTGCACAAAACATACCTCCCCCCAAAACACACCACACCCACACAAACCGCGCAACACACACACACACAACGCTACAGACATACAGCGCTCCACAAACAACGCAACACACGCAACACACATACAACACCGCTCTCACCCCCCGCCACACCCAGACAACACCCAGAACATGTACAGCGCCCTACACAAACACTTGGTAACTACACACAACAACATCTATATATATATAACAAAAATCATACATGAACTACACAATACGTAAATTCTAGAATACCCGATGCGTAGAATCGGGCCACCTTCTAGTATATATATATATATATATATATATCCATATAGGTCAAACAGACCCATGTGTCCTCAGCCAATTGCAAAAGTAACGTGTACAATTACCCACTGATGTCATTCAGTAAAGTGCCCACTGTATATCAAAGAGGTAATGCTAGTCTAAGCAGCGTTCACATAACTGAGCACAGTGTCACTCACCCATTTCTGTCCTGCTTAGGGAGAGAGAGAGGACTATGACCATGGGCCCCGATGCAGGTTTTTGATATACCTCTGATTTGATATACACTGGGCACTGTACTAAATGATATCAGTGGGTATCTGTACATGTTTAATTTTGCAGTTGGCTGAGGACATATGGGTCTGTTTGATCACATGGTGCAGCCAGCTTATGCTCTAGGGTCACCCTATATGGATATATATTTGCTAATGCTCAGTGGATACTACTAATTTTGATGATGTATGTATTGCTATGTCACATATTCCCCTGTCTTACTATGGCGGTGGGTGGGGGAGTGTTGGGATGCACTTATTATCTGTTTGCACCTGCGTTCTTCTGATTTTTACCTTGTATTGTTTTCTTTTGTCTTTAGTGATAAATACAAATTTTGTATTTTTTGAAAATATTCCAATTGTTGGACTTATCACTCCATAGTTGTTCATAGGAGATATATTATACCTGGATTTTGGATGCTATCTATATTAGCATATACAGTATGGCATTTTCTCAGAGGTTGATTATTATGGAGTGATAAGTCCAACAATTGGAATATTTTCAAAAAATACAAAATTTTTATTTATCACTAAAGACAAAAGAAAACAATACAAGGTAAAAATCAGAAGACCGCAGGTGCAAACAGATAATAAGTGCATCCCAACACTCCCCCACCCACCGCCATAGTAAGACAGGGGAATATGTGACATAGCAATACATACATCATCAAAATTAGTAGTATCCACTGAGCATTAGCAAATATATATCCATATAGGGTGACCCTAGAGCATAAGCTGGCTGCACCATGTGATCAAACAGACCCATATGTCCTCAGCCAACTGCAAAATTAAACATGTACAGATACCCACTGATATCATTTAGTACAGTGCCCAGTGTATATCAAATCAGAGGTATATCAAAAACATGCATCGGGGCCCATGGTCATAGTCCTCTCTCTCTCCCTAAGCAGGACAGAAATGGGTGAGTGACACTGTGCTCAGTTATGTGAACGCTGCTTAGACTAGCATTACCTCTTTGATATACAGTGGGCACTTTACTGAATGACATCAGTGGGTAATTGTACACGTTACTTTTGCAATTGGCTGAGGACACATGGTCTGTTTGACCTATATGGATATATATATATATATATATATATATACTAGAAGGTGGCCCAATTCTACGCACCGGGTATTCTAGAATTTACGTATTGTGTAGTTCATGTATGATTTTTGTTATATATATATAGATGTTGTTGTGTGCAGTTACCAACTGTTTGTGTAGGGCGCTGTACATGTTCTGGGTGTTGTCTGGGTGTGGTGGGGGGTGAGAGCGGTGTTGTATGTGTGTTGCGTGTGTTGCGTTGTTTGTGGAGCGCTGTATGTCTGTAGCGTTGTGTGTGTGTTGCGCGGTTTGTGTGGGTGTGGTGTGTTTTGGGGGGAGGTATGTTTTGTGCAATGTGTGTGTTGCGTGGTATGTGCGTATATTTATGTATGCCGCGGTGTTTGTGTGTTGGGTGTTGTGTGTGCAGCGTTGTCTGTGTGTGTGGGTGTCTGTGTAGGGCGGTGTTTGTGGTTCCCAGTGTGTGTGTGGTGTGTTGTGTGTGTGTGTGTTGGGGGGAGGTGTGCACCTCCCATCGTGCTCCATCCCCCATGCTGCGCACCCCCCATCGTGCTCCATCCGCCATGCTGCGCACTCCCAAACGTGCTCCATCCACCATGCTGCGCACTCCCAAGCGTGCTCCATCCCCCATGCTGCACACCCCCCATCATGCTCGATCCCCCATGCTGCACCAGCATCAGCCTCTCTGCCCCCAGCATCAGCCTCTCTCCTCCCAGCATCAGCCTCTCTCCTCCCAGCATCAGCCTCTCTCCTCCCAGCATCAGCCTCTCACCTCCCAGCATCAGCCTCTCTGTCCCCAGCATCAGCCTCTCTCCTCCCAGCCTCAGCCTCCCCCAGCATCAGCCTCTCTCCTCTCAGCCTCCCCCCTCCCAGCCTCCCTCCTCCCAGCCTCCCCCAGCATCAGCCTCTCTCCTCCCAGCCTCCCCCTCCCAGCCTCCCCCAGCATCAGCCTCCCCCAGCATCAGCCTCTCTCCTTCCAGCCTCCCCTAGCATCAGCCTCCCCCAGCATCAGGCTCTCTCCTCCCAGCCTTCCTCCTCCCAGCCTTCCCCAGGATCAGCCTCTCTCCTCCCAGCCTCCCTCTTCCCAGCCTTCCCCAGCATCAGCCTCCACCTCCCAGCCTCCCTCAGCATCAGCCTCCCCCAGCATCAGCCTCTCTCCTTCCAGCCTTCCCCAGCATCAGCCTCCCCCAGCATCAGCCTCTCTCCTCCCAGCCTCCCTCCTCCCAACCTCCCTGAGCATCAGCCTCCCCCTCCCAGACTCCCCCAGCATCAGCCTCCCCCAGCATCAGCCTCTCTCCTTCCAGCCTCCCCCAGCATCAGCCTCCCCCAGCCTCCCCCAGCATCATCCTCCACCTCCCAGCCTCCCCCAGCATCAGCCACTCTCCTCCCAGCCTCCCCCAGCATCAGCCTCTCTCCTCCCAGCCTCCTCCAGCATCAGCCTCTCTCCTCCCAGCCTCCCCTAGCATCAGCCTCCCCCAGCATCAGCCTCTCTCCTTCCAGCCTCCCCCAGCATCAGCCTACACCCTCCCAGCCTCCCCCAACATCAGCCTCCCCCAGCATCAGCCTCTCTCCTTCCAGCCTCCCCCAGCATCAGCCTCCCCCAGCATCAGCCTCTCTCCTCCCAGCCTCCCACAGCATCAGCCTCCCCCAGCATCAGCCTACACCCTCCCAGCCTCCCCCAACATCAGCCTCCCCCAGCATCAGCCTCCCCCTCCCAGCCTTCCCCAGGATCAACCTCTCTCCTTCCAGCCTCCTCCAACACGCCATGCTCCTCTGCCGACACTCACAGATCCGATCGCATACATTCACACACACACACACCCACCCGATCGCATACACTCACACCCACCCGATCGCATACACTCACACCCACCCAATCGCATACACTCACACCCACCCGATCGCATACACTCACACACACCCGATCGCATACACTCACACACACACCCGATCGCATACACTCACACACACCCGATCGCATACACTCACACACACCCGATCGCATACACTCACATGCACACCCGATCGCATACACTCACATGCACACCCGATCGCATACACTCACGCACACACACATTGACAATATTGCACATACGCGGTCATACTCACAACATCCGGAGATACCACATGCTTCTGGCCATGTGATCCTCCGGCAGGTCCTGGAAGCTCACAGCACAGTATCGCGGCCGAGAAGCAAGCGATATCTCCGGATGCTGTGAGTGTGTGGATGCGATGTGAGGTGTGTGTGAGGTGTGTGTGAGAGTGAGTGTGATGTGATGAGTGTGTGTATGTGTGTGTTGTTATGTGTGTGCGTGTGTGTATTTTCCGCCGCTGCAGGACCTTGATGCGCTGGTAACTATGCTGCCATGGTTACCAGCGCATCACGTCCCCCACTCGCACGGGAGCCCACACCAGCATACGGCGGCAAACCCCAGCAATGCGAGGGTTTGTGTCGGCTGGGATGGCGGAGTATGCTGGTGTGGGCTCCCGGGGGTACAGTACTCACCTGGTAGTCGTGTCTCCGTGTCAGTTCGGGGGATGCGTGCGGGGGGCGGGGCCAGAGCGAGCGTGCATTGCGTGAGGGGGGCGGGGCGTGGCCGAGTTGCCAATACGTGCAGGGTGCCGGGGCGAGAGGCCAATCCGTGTGGGGGGCGGAGCCTGTGCGAGCGGCCGGCCAATCAGTGTGGGGGGGGAGCCAGGGCGAGCGACCAATCCGTGCGGGGGGGTGGGGCCATGGCGAGGCCAGTGGCCAATCCGCTTTGTGTCACCGTAAGGACACAATTTTGGAGCAAGACAGACAGACAGACAGACAGAATAAGGCAATTATATATATAGATATACATATATATATATATATATATGTTAATGCTCAGTGGATACTGCTAATATTAAGGATGTATCTTTTGCTATGTCACACATGCTCATGTCTTACTATGGTGGTGGGTGGGGGATTGCTTGCACTCACCTATTGTCTGTTTGTACCTGAGCTTTTCTGATTTTTACCTTGTATTATCTTTTTTGTCTTTAGTGATAAATAAAAGTTTTGTATTTTTTGAAAATATTCCAATTGTTGCACTTATCACTCCATAGTCGTTTATACTAATGTATCAGTTCATCAAATTTCCTCCCTCCTAAATATCTATATATACTATGATGAGTTCTGAGTGATATTATTGGAAAGTGGAAGCATTTACTTGCCCTAGCACCTCAACTGTTAAAGGAGTTATCCGGGTTTTTTGGCTTTTTTTTTTTAATTATTTTAGTATTGGGCTACATTGGGGCAGGTAAGTAGATATTAACTACCTACCTGCCCTGCTGTCAGCCCCTCCCCCCGCTCCTGCCATGATTTTGCTACTTCCTGTGATGTCACGTTGACAGGGTAGGAGTTTATGCTCGCCTTGTAGATGAGCATCACAGCCGACGTGATGTAGCCGCCCTGCCGGGCAGGTACAATTGTGCCAGAGTCCCTGCTCCCCCGCACCCTCCCCACATGCCGTACTCTCCCCGCTACCTTCCAGCCACTGCTGTTGGGCCCATGAGCTGCAGGGGAGTGGCCTGGCGGCGGCTGCCTGCGGTGTCAACACCAGCACCGGGTCCCCTGATCAGGATCACACGTTTAAATGTGTGATGCCGATACATTTGAAAGCACTGGTGAGAGGGAGTGCTGCAATGCTTCTCATCACTGTCCCACTGTCTGTGCTCTCTGACAGTTCAGTACAGAGGTGATGTCAATACTGTGCTGATATGGACAGGCCCAGAGCACAGACAGCGCGTGAACGAGGAGCAGCGGCGGGGACCAAGAAAAGGTGAGTATGTAATTCTCTACACGGTCTGGCTATAATGAGCTGGAGAGTGCTGTGGGGGGGTGAAGAGCGATGTGTGGGGTAGGGTGGGGGGGTGCCGAGTGCTATGTTGGGGGATGCAGAGCGCCATGTGGGGGAGTGCAGAGCGATGTGTGGGGGATGGTGCAGAGCGATATGTGTGTGGGGGTGGAAAGTGATATGTGGGGGGTGCAGAGTAATGTGTGGAGGGGTTCAGAGCACTGTGTTGGTGGGGTGAAGAGTGCCATGTGGTGAAATTCAGAGCAATGTGTACAGAGTGACATGGGGTTGGTGCGGAGTAATATGTGTGCGGGGTGGAGAGCAATGTGTGAGGGGGTGCAGAGCAATGTGTGAGGGGGTACAGAGTGCCATGGAGGGTGCAGAGCGATATGTGGGTGGTGCAGAGCCCTGTGTTGGGGGTGCAGAGCGCCATGTTGTGGAGTGAAGAGTGCCATGGTGGATGCAGGGCAATGTGTGGGGGGTGCAGAGCGCCATGTGGGGGGGTGCAGAGCGATGTGGGGGGGTGCAGAGCAATGTGTGTGGGGGTGGACAGCGATGTGTGGGGGACTACAGAGTGCTGTGGGAGGGAAGTGCAGATCCCTGTGTTGGGGGGTGTAGAGTGCCATGTGATGGAGTGCAGAGCGCCATGGGGGGTGCAGAGCATTGTGTGGGGACATAGAGTGATGTGTGGGGGGTGCAGATCGCTATGTGGGGCCTGTAGTGGGGTCTGCAGAGCCCTATGTGGTGGGGTCTACAGAGCTCTATGTGGTGGGTTGCAGAGCCCTATGTGGTGTGGTCTGCAGAGCCCTATGTGGTGTGGTCTGCAGAGCCCTATGTGGTGGGGTCTGCACAACCCTATGTGGTGGGGTCTGCAGAACCCTATGTGGTGAGGTGTGCAGAGCCCTATGTGGTGGCGGGTGCAGTGCCCTATGTGTTGGGGGGTGCAGAGCCCTATGTGAGGCTGTAATTTCCAATGCTGTAATGATGAGAGGTCAGTGCTGGGCAGAACACTGACAGCCAATGAGTGTGCAGACGGCGGGCAAAAGGCAGGTCTGGACACTGAGGCCGGGTAGTGCCAGCTGTGACTGTGAGGATTAGCATAGGAAGATTTCATGTTTGGTTGAGCTGCATGTAAACAAAGTGTGTTCCCAGGAGAAGATGAAGACGGCACTCACAGTGGAAATCTGTGGCTTTAGTCTCTGTAAAAACCCAGGTTACAGCATGTGGGGAGAGGTGGGTGTGCGGGCACGCCGAACAACTTTACAAAAACAAGTTGCAATAGCGCACAGAAGACAGGTTTACAAAGATTTTTCCAAAGCGGCAAAGAGCAAATAAACAAATAAGTTTTACACCAGATGGAACTGTATAGACAGAACCTTGGAAAGCCATTTTTAAACCCTATGGGGGAAAAATACTGTTTTCTTATGAGAAAATTATCTTATTAAATTATTTTACATTAAAGAGGAAAGGAAAGAAAGAGGCATGGGAAGACCAGATATTAGCCTCTTAGAAGGACAAAAAATGAACCTAAGGGTACCGTCTCACTAAACGACATACCAGCGATTCCGACCACGATACGACCTGGGCAGGATCGCTGGTGCATCAATACATGGTCGCTCGAGAGCTGTCAATCAGGCAGATCTCACCAGCCACCAGCGACTCTGCGCTTGGTAACCAGGGTAAATATCGGGTAACTAAGCAAAGCGCTTTGCTTGGTTACCTGATATTTACCCTGGTTATCAGTGTACACCGCTTAGCGCTGGCTCCCTGCACACGTAGCAGGAAATCTTCCATCGGTTACAAACTCCAGTCTGTGAGTAACATAAGAATTGTGTTTACAGCTGCAGTGCCCGGCCCCTCTACCTTTTTTTGTGTAAACAAAGTGTGTGCAGAGAATAAAGAGTTAATTCAAGAGGAACAAAAAAAATAATAATGTAGGGATGTTTTATATGAAAATACAGCACAGATTAGCTTAAATAAAATGGAGTTTATGTCAGACAACTCCTGTAAGTGACAGACCATATCAAGTTAAGGCCAATAAATCTTTGGCAGATCTGTGGTTGCAGTGAATTCATGGACATATTGTTCTATTTGTACACAGCCATAAACTTGGCACTGATTGTCCACAATTTCACTGCAACCACAGATCTGCCACATATTTATCTCTAGGTGTAAAGTGGTCTTTAGGGTAAGTTAAAATGCCCTGTAATCATTCATTAGAATAAATTCTGCAGACATCTGATTTTCTAACATGGGACTCCATTGAGGATGGATCCGTTAATGGATTGCTATTTCTCAGGGCGGCACAGTGGCTCAGTGGTTAGCACTGCAACCTTGCAGCGCTGGGGTCCTGGGTTCAAATCCCACCAAGGACACCATCTGCAAGGAGTTTGTATGTTCTCCCCATGTTTGCATGGGTTTCCTCCGGGTTCTCCGGTTTCCTCCCACACTCCAAAAACATACAGATAGGGAATTTAGATTGTGAGCCCCAATGGGGACAGTGTTCCTAATGTATGTAAAGCACTGCGGAATATGTTAGCGCTATATAAAAATAAAGATTTATTTTATTTATTTTTATCTTTCATTTATAAAGGATTCGGTAAGAAAACAATGCCCTCCATAGCCTTATGTTTAAAAACGGATTGGGAAGATATCAGTTATTTAACAATGGACAAAAAGTTGTGTTTGGCCAACTTTTTTATTTTTTTTGTTACAACGGATGCCTGACAGATCCATGCTAATAGATCACTATAGGATATGTGAATTCAGCCTGTATGCCCCGTTACACGCTACAATTTATCTGACGATATGTCGTTGGGGTCACGGTTTTCGTGACACACTTTTGTCATCGTTAGCGACGTCGTTGTGTGTGACACCTACGTGCGACTCCAAACGATCGCAAATAGGGTGAAAATCGTTGATCGTTGACATGTCGTTTAGTTTCAAAATATTGTTCGTCGGTTGGAACGCAGCAGACATATTGCTACATTTGACACCCTGCCAACGATGAACAACATTCATACGACCGCCTTGGTCAAATAATATCTCGCTGAACGATGTAGCGTTGTTTGTGAGATGTGTACGTGTGACCGCTACTAAACGACCTATGTGCGATCTCGGCAAATCGTTGCAACCGATCTGGGCGTGTCGCATCGTTAACGAGATCGCTAGCGATGTCGCTGCGTGTAACAGGGCCTTTACACTGGCATGGTCATTAAGTGCGAAGTAGGATGGTGAATAGAATCAGCAATGGTCTACTAACTAAATAACTGTAGTGCTCAAAATCTCCAATTACAGTACAACTTCCTTGCATGGATATCCATGGCTGAGCAGCTACATGCAAGCCTTACATCAATAAGAACAAAACTAAGCAAAGGAAGGAGGGTGTAAAACATGTTCTAACTGGTCTGTGGAGCAATGGAAGTGTGCTGTGAGTTGGGAGGAATCATGCTCCTTTACCTTGCAGTCTGATAAATGAGTACGGGATTAACGAACTCAAGGGACACATTATCTCCCTGACTGAATTGTGTCAATTGTAAACTTTGCGGGAAGAGGAGTAAGGTTATGGACTTGTTTTTCAGGGTTAAGCAAAGGCCTTTAGTTCCTGCAAAGCGAAATAATAATGCTTCAGCATACTAACATACTAACATATTTTGGACAATTGTTTTCACACAACTTTGTGGACATAGTTTGGAGAAGGTCCTTTTCTGATTCAGATTGAATGGGACAAAAATCACATAGGTAGGTCTATAAGGCAATGGTTGGCTGATTATGGTTTTGAAGAGCTTGACTGGGCTACATACAGGTCTGATCTAATGGAACACCTTTGGAATGAACTAGAACTGAGATTGTAAGAATGGCCGTCTCATTCAAAATTAGTGTCTGACCTCGCAATGCTCATCTGATTGTTACAAAATTCTCGCTGACAAACTCCTTGGGGCTCGTAGATAGTCTGGTCATTTTTCTTGCAACAAATGGATGTGAAATCTGGACAATAAAGGAACAAGACAGAAGAAGAACCAATGCTTTTGAAATGTGGTGCTGGAGAATGATATTATCAATACCCTGGATGGCAAGAGGAACTAACAATTTTGGAGTAAATCAACCCAGACATGTCACTCAAAGCAAGGCTCCCCAAGCTACAACTTGACTACTTTGGACACATACGAGGAGAGCAATCACTGGATAAGTACATCATAGTCAAAAGAATAAAAGGAACAAGGCGAAGAGAAGGCCAGCAACCGATGGTTTGATACTACCATGGTAATCACGGAGAAACCATGGTGGATATATCTAGTCTTGCACAATATTTATCTCCCTATAGAGCATTCATCCATCAAGTAGCCTTGGGTCAAGTTTGAGCTGAAGGATATTAAATAATAATAATAATAATAATAATAATAATAATAATATTGGTAATCATACTATGCATGCTGTGGGAGTTTCAAACATTGCATGTATCAAGCTAATTCATGCAAATATTCATGCAATAATCAGAAATTATGTTGATGTATATTTCCACACTTCAACATAATTATAATTGTATTTGTGTATGTAATTGCAATTCCGTACAATGGCATATATCTTTGATCAAAAACATTTACACATTGAATAATATTCACCTAGATAATGAGATGGCTAAAATGGAACACCACATATATTTGTAACTTTCCTAAAAAAGAGACAGAAATGCTATACTCAAGAATATTTTTACAAGTGCTATTATCATGCATGCCATGTTACAGTACGCTGAAGCTTTTTATGTCAAGCTGACCTGGATTCCATTTTGTTCCAGTTACATAAAAACACTTACAAAATCAGCACAGAGTCAGATTTGCTTTTTCATTTTTTTCTTATTTTTCTTATTCGCTATTTATTGTCCAAGTGTAGGACCCAGGAGACAAGGGAAATCAGGCACGCAGGGTCTCGTACCTGAGTTACTCGTCACCGGGCCGGAGTGATGGTCTGAGATGTCGCGGTGGCTACCCGGCTTCGTGCCCCGAGGTGTACACTAATATGGAGGAAGTATGATGAGGGTTGTAGTAGGATGATTGTCATGACGCCACCTGTGGTGCATGGCAAGAGATTAGCTGCCGCTGCTGTCGCTGTCCTCCGGGGCAGATGGTAAGAGCAACCTAAGATGGCATCGCTCCCCACATGTGGAGTGGGCCCCAGGAAGGATGATGAGGGGAGTAGTGATGACGATGGCCTTTGGCACCGAGGTGCAGAGCAGCGACGAATAAGCAGCGAATAAGAGTCCGAGTCAAAAGCTGCGGTTCCAGGTGTCCTTACTCACTCTTTGTGCCGCTCGCCCGGGTAGTACTGGTCACTCGCTGTGATGTGCCCCGTCGGCCTCAGATAAGTTAGAAGCAGTCACCGGTGTTTGAAAGAAGAAAGTCCTTTGTCAGAGTTGCCCTTCCAGCTGTGGGGAACCTAGGCTGAGCGCTCCACTCCAAGTCCCAGACCCCGTGAAGACAAGAGAAGAAAGAGGTGATGGTGTTGTGTCCCAGAACTGGTGTCCTGGGTAAACTGACTGAAGATTGTGTGAGTTTGCTCCTACTTCTTCCCCAAGTGGAACCCACCCCCCAGGTGGCTAGCTTCAGTGACCGGTGAAGTCCCATGCATCGTGATTGCCACCCCCCTGCCTACCCTGAGCCAACCCCCCATGTGGAAAGGCTCCTAAGCTATATGTAAAGTGTGAATGTGGAACACCAGTGATTAACCCCCTCCTTAACCAAGGCGAATATCGCACCTTAACACTAGAAGTCCCAGAGAGGGGTAATTTAACATTTCTACCTCTGGAACCCAGAGACAGGTCGAATAACCTGAAGGATTTTTAGCTAACATCCTATAATCACCGTCTTTTGTTTTGTAATTAAGGCCATTACTGTCGCACCACAGGAGGTTGTTGTTTTCCATTGAGTTTAGCCATTTAGTTTCTAGTTAGTTCTATTCAGTTTATTGTATTGTCATTTGACCCTCTGTCAGGACTTCAGGGGGGAGCTCGAAATTTCTGGGACTTCTAGTGTTAAATAAAGTGCAATACTGTGACGACTGGAGCATCAATAGGCGCCACACAAGCTTTTAGCCTATACTTTCTGGCTAGTGATTGGTCCTAATGCTATAATTGCAAGGAATACAGTTGTGCTCAAAAGTTTACATACCCCAGCAAATGTTTTGCTTTCTTGGCCTTTTTGCAGAGAATATGAATGATAACACAAAATATGTTTTTTCACTTATGGTTAGCGATTGGGTGAAGCCATTTATTGTCAAACCACTGTGTTTTCTCTTTTTAAATCTTAATGACAACCTAAAACATCCACGTGACCTTAATTAAAAGTTCGCAAATCCCAGTTCTTAATACCGTGTATTACCCCTCTAACATTAATGACAGCTTGAAGTCTTTTGTGGTAGTTG
The DNA here is from genome assembly GCF_048569485.1 of Anomaloglossus baeobatrachus. NCBI lineage: Eukaryota > Metazoa > Chordata > Amphibia > Anura > Aromobatidae > Anomaloglossus > Anomaloglossus baeobatrachus. Next base: position 116,839,734 of record NC_134354.1, on the reverse strand, counting down.
TGGATGAGACTCTTTATGTTCTCAGATAGTAAAGCTTCCCATTCTTCTTGGCAAAAAGCCTCCAGTTTCTGTAAATTTCTGGGCTTTCTTGCATTAACTGCCCGCTTCAGTTCTCCCCAGAGTTGCTCAATGATTTTGAGGTCAGGAGACTGAGATGGCCACTCCAGAACCTTCACTTTGTTCTTTTTCAGCCAATGACAGGTCGACTTGGCCTTGCATTTTGGATCGTTGTCATGTTGGAATGTTCATGTACGTCCCATGTGCAGCTTCCAGACTGGTGAGTGCAAATTTGTCTCCAGTAATTGCAGATAACATGCTGCATTCATCTTTCCTTTAACTTTGACCAAGTTTCCTGTGCCTTTGTAGCTCACACAACCCCACATCATCAGTGATCCACCTCCGTGCTTTAAAGTAGGAATGGTGTTTAGAGTTGAGCGCGGTTCGCAGTTCGTGGTTCTCCAGTTCGCGGTTCGAGTGATTTTGGGGGCTGTTCTGGATCAAACTAGAACTCGAGCTTTTTGCTAAAGCTTGATAGTTCTAGTTACGTTCGAGAACGGTTGTAGCAGCAAAAAGCTAAGCTAATTACTAGCTGGCTTTACGCTGTAATAGTGTAAGTCACTCTGTGACTCACACTATTATGAAATTTCAGCGTATAGTGTGCGGGAACAGCGCATTCAGATTACTGCTGCTGGGATAATGGTGATCGCCATTTTTTATTTCCTTGTCTTCCTTCCCTAAGCGTACGAGTGTAGTGGGGCGGGCAAGCATGTCAGCCAACCCCAGGCACACACACAGCTAAGTGGACTTTTAGTCAGAGAAGCAACGGCATGTGTGATAGGATGTCCATGTCACATGTCCCTGCATTATAAAAACGGGTATCTGCCCGTTCGGACGCCATTTTCTCTTCTGCGTCTGGGTGTCAGTCACCGCTGGTGTAGCTCCTGTCTCCGATACTGCTGTCTACGCTCTACACACAGTGCTATACAGAATAGGGATAGAAGTTTCTAGGGCTAATAACAGCAGGCTCAGAGCCATAGGTGACAGGCAGGTCCATGGAAACAGATTTTAACAGCTACACAAGATAACAGCGTCTGTGTAGCTAAGCTCAGGGACTTCCTCGCTGCATTTCCCCATTAGGAGGGATAGAAAGTGAAGCTTCCTTTCCAGTACACTGACCCACAACCCTGCTACTGTACCCTCCTGCCCTTTGCCCACTTAAGCTCATTGTTACTAAGCCATTATACTAGCAAACACTGAGTAAACTTAGTGGCATCCTAAAAGTGGCTGTTGGACTTCCATTAGTGTCCCACTAGTGCAAATCTATTTGCAGCACCTCTGCATTGCACATTCAAAGTCATTGTTCCTAAGCCATTATACTAGCAAACACTGAGTAAACTTAGTGGCATCCTAAAAGTGGCTGTTGGACTTCCATTATTGTCCCACTGGTGCAAAGCTATTTGCAGCACCACTGCATTGCACACTCAAACTCATTGTTACTAAGCCATTATACTAGCAAACACTGAGTAAACTTAGTGGCATCCTAAAAGTGGCTGTTGGACTTCCATTATTGTCCCACTGGTGCAAAGCTATTTGCAGCACCACTGCATTGCACACTCCAACTCATTGTTACTAAGCCATTATACTAGCAACCACTGAGTAAACTTAGTGGCATCCTAAAAGTGGCTGTTGGACTTCCATTATTGTCCCACTGTTGCAAAGCTATTTGCAGCACCACTGCATTGCACACTCCAACTCATTGTTACTAAGCCATTATACTAGCAAACACTGAGTAAACTTAGTGGCATCCTAAAAGTGGCTGTTGGACTTGCATTATTGTCCCACTGGTGCAAAGCTATTTGCAGCACCACTGCATTGCACACTCAAACTCATTGTTACTAAGCCATTCTAATAGCAAACTATGCTGCCAGTTTAAGGGCCATAGTTGCATTGTCAGGGATAGTTATTGTTGTTTATTTCTGCTGTTAATAAAGATAGACCACCGCTGCAATTTACACCACCTCTCAATTTTTACTACCACATTTTAAGTGCGCAATCTTGTCGCAATCAAAATGAGTGGCAAAATGACAGATGCTGGTGGAAAGGGGAAGAGGCGTGTTGGAAAAGGAAAAAAAGGGTTTGTCCATGGGGAAGGTGGCAAAGCTCCATTAACATCTGCTGAAGATAGACCATCTTCCAGCAAAAGTACAATGTCTACTACTTACCGTGGACAATCCGATGTGCTCCCTTTTTTACGGACACAAACAACTGGAACAAAGGTAGATGATGGCCAAAAAAAGAAAATACTTGAATGGATCTCAAGTGGTCCAATAAGTGCCCTCTTCGCCACCTCAACTACCGCATCCAAAAAACACCAGTCCTCTGAGTTGTCATCCCAATCAAACTTGCTTTCTCCCAGCTCTGAAGTCTCCATCCGCCCTGCACAGTATGGTGGAACTAAGATGGCCGAGTCTGCAGAGCTGTTTAGTCACACTATAGATTGGGAATCAGAGGTGTGCTCCCAAGCTACAGTAAGTACAGACCAGGAAATAGTCTGCAGTGATGCCCAGAACCTTTGTGACTCTAATTCAGGCCATGAGGGCCAAGTTTCTGAGCATAATGTTGACCCTTATTCACAAACTGTAACACCTGTTGTTATAGACAATGAGGAACATACTGATGACGATGAGATGCAGATACCAGATTGGGATGACAACCTAAATATTCAGTCAGGGCAGGAAGAGGCTCGGTCTGAGGGTGAGGGGAGTGCAAACACAACAATTGATGAAGAAGTTCTAGATCCCACCTACTGTCAACCCACAGTCAGGCACTCGAGGAGGTCAACAGAGGCGGTGGAGGAGGATGCAACTGACGATGAAGTTACCTTGCGCTTTCCTGGACAGAGTCGGAGTACTGGTAGCAAGTCTACAACTCCATCCTCAGCCACCACTGTGCTTCTAGTCGGGGTGGATCAGCAGGTCGCATGCCCTCTAAGCCTTGCCTAGCCTGGTCCTTTTTTGACATAGCAAAAGATCGCCCAAATTATGTGATCTGTAAATGCGGCCTAGCGGAGCGAACCATCCACCGCCTGCCCCTTCCAGTGCATCCGCGCGCTCTTCATCTTTTAGGACTGTGGGGACAGCTGTCACACCTGGTTTTCCACGCACAACTTCCACCACTGTAACCGCAACAGGCAGTTTGCTTGGTAGGTCGTAAGTTGGTTTAGAAGGGGAAACAAGTGCGTGTGTACAGCTCTCTCAGACATCGATAGCACCAACATGTCTACGCCTGCACTTTCCTCACAAACCTGCATTTTTCCAGGGACACCCTACTCAACACCATCTACACACAGCAGCCAGATCTCTGTCCCTCAGATGTGGACAAATAAAAGACGATTTCCTGCGACCCATGACAAAGCTAAGAGGTTGACTTTATCCCTCTGTAAGCTCTTGGCTACCGAAATGCTGCCTTTCCGCCTGGTGGACACACAGGATTTTAGAGATCTTATGTCTGTCGCTGTGCCCCAGTACCAGATGCCCAGTCGCCACTACTTCTCTAAGAAAGGTGTGCCTGCGCTACACCAGCATGTCGCATACAACATCAAAGCTTCCTTGAGAAATTCTGTGTGTGAACGGTTGCATTTCACCACCAATACTTGGACCAGTAAGCATGGACAGGGACATTACATGTCGCTGACAGGGCACTGGGTAACTATGGTGATAGATGGTGAAGGGTCTGCTGCATAAGTCTTGCAGTCCCCACGACTTGTGTGTCAATCCTCTGTCTGTCCAAGTTCCGCCACTGCTTCTGCCTCCTTCACCTCATCTGTGTCCTCCACCTCCGCCCCAAGCCTGCCTGGTCAGGCAACCAGCGTTCTAACTGCGCAGAAGGAATCACGCACCCCTCATTACTATGCTGGCAGCAGAGCGCAACGGCATCAGGCGGTCTTTACCTTGAAATGTCTTAGAAATAAGAGTCACACAGCGGCTGAGTTGTGGGCAGCTCTGGAGACTGAGTTTGGTAAATGGTTGTCTCCACTCAACCTGCAGCCTGGTAAGGCCGTGTGCGACAATGCTGCAAACCTGGGTGCGGCCTTTCGCCTGGGCAAGGTGACACACGTGCCTTGTATGGCTCACGTGTTGAACCTTGTTGTCCAGCAATTTTTAACACACTATCCCGGCCTAGATGGCCTTCTGAACAGGTCACGAATTCTGTCTGCTCACTTCTGCCGTTCAACCACCGCTGCTGAGCAACTTGCATCACTCCATAAGTCTTCCGTTCTGCCGGTTCATAGCCTGAAATGCGATGTGCCGACACACTGGAATTCGACTCTCCACATGTTACAGCGACTGTGGCAGCACCGTCGAGCCCTGGTGCAATACGTCATGACGTATAGCCTGGGCCAACGAGATGCAGAGGTGGGGCAGATCACCCTGATGGAGTGGTCTCAGATAAAGGACCTATGCACCCTTCTGCACAGTTTCGACATGGCGACGAATATGTTTAGCGCTGACAAAGCCATTATCAGCATAACAATTCCAGTCACTTACATGCTGGAGCACACGCTAAACACTATTCGGAGTCAGGGGGTGGGACAACAGGAAGGGGAGGAACTACAGGAGGATTCATATGCGCAAGAGACAACAACATCACCAAGGTCCAGACGTTCATCATCACCAACGCGGCAGGCATGGGACCATGGGGGACAGGGATCAACAAGGGCGCATGGTAGCAGGCGAAATGTTGAGGAAGGTGCAGGAGAACATGAAGAAATGGAGGACGAACTGTCCATGGACATGGAAGACTCAGCGGATGAGGGAGACCTTGGTCAAATTTCAGTTGAAAGAGGTTGGGGGGAGATGTCAGAGGAAGAAAGAACGGTTAGCACCTCTATGCCACAAACACAGCGTGGACTTGGTCCGCATGGCTGCGCAAGACACATGAGCGCCTTCTTGCTGCACTACCTCCAACATCACCCTCGTATTGTCAAAATTATAAGTGATGATAACTACTGGCTTGCCGCACTATTAGATCCCCGGTACAAGTCCAAATTTTGTGACATAATTCCAGCCATAGAAAGGGACGCACGTATGCAGGAGTATCAGCAAAAGCTGTTACTCGATCTTAGCTCGGCTTTTCCACCAAACAACCCTGGTGCAGGGAGTGAATCTCCCAGTTGTAACTTAACAAACATGGGACGGTCTCGTCATATTCAACAGTCTACCTGTACCATCAGCATCGTATCTGGTGCTGGTAACAGCAATTTTATTGAATCTTTTCATAATTTTTTAGACCATCCTTTGCAAGGCCACCAGAGACAACAAGTCTGACACATAGTCAACGGCTGGAGAGGATGATACAGGATTATCTCCAAGTGAACATCAATGCCATGACTTTGCAACTGGAGCCTTGCTCATTTTGGGCTTCAAATCTTGAAAAATGGCCTGAGCTCTCCACTTACGCCTTGGAGATCTTGTCGTGTCCAGCTGCTAGCGTTGTCTCTGAACGTGTCTTCAGTGCTGCTGGGTGTGTGCTGACAGATAAGCGCACGCGTCTGTCCAGTGACAATGTGGACAGACTAAATTTCATCAAAATGAACAAGTCATGGATCCACAAGGAATTTACTACCCCTGTGTCATCCTGGGGAGAGTAAATGCTTGTGGATTTGGAATGTGCTTGATGCAAATCTACCTGTGAAGTGTACAACTAGGGCACAAGTGCTGCCACTGAATGAATGGGTGTGTGTGGGGCCCAATTTTTGGAAAAAAGGGAGACTCCGCTTGCAGTAACCTTTGCTTGCTGTGTTTTTTAAAAGGAGCCAAGATGAACAAGTCATGGTTCAGCAAAGACTTTGCTACCTACCCCGGGGTCATCCTGGGGACGGTTAAGTATGGCGTATTTTTGAATGTGCTTGATGCAAGTCTAGCTGTGAAGTGTTCAACTGGGGCACAAGTGCTGCCACTGAATGGGTGGGTCTGTCTGGGGCCCAGTTTTTGGAAAAAAGGGAGACTCCGCTTGGAGTAACCCTTGCTTACAGTGTTTTTAAAAATTATTCAAGATGAACAGAGCTGGGATCAGGAAAGACTTAGCTACCTACCCCGGTGTCATCCTGGGGACGATTAAGGATGGCGTATTTTTGAATGTGTTTGATGCAAATCTAGCTGTAAAGTGTACAACTGGGGCACAAGTGCTGCCACTGAAGGTGTGGGTGTGTGTGTGGCCCAATTTTTGGAAAAAAGGGAGACTCCGCTTGGAGTAACCCTTGCTTGCTGTGTTTTTTAAATGGAGCCAAGATGAACAAGTCATGGTTCAGCAAAGACTTTGCTACCTACCCCGGTGTCATCCTGGGGACGGTTAAGGATAGCGTATTTTAGAATGTGCTTGATGCAAATCTACCTGTAAGTGTACAACTGGGGCACAATTGCTGCCACTGAAGGGGTGGGTGTCTGTGTGGCCCAATTTTTGGAAAAAAGGGAAACTCCGCTTGGAGTAACCTTGCGGTGTTTTACATGATTTTAGAAGGGCATGCCATGCCTATATCTGTGTCTCCTCCTCTTTTTCCTTGTCCAGCTATTTTGTTTTCACATGAGTATATGTCCTTGTCACTTTCCCATGTGTTTGTGTTGTGTTGTGAGTTGTTTGTCACCTTTTGGACACCTTTAAGGGTGTTTTCTAATTGTTTTTATGTGTTTGTGATTGCCTCCCATTGTTTCCTATGCGGTTCGAGTGGTTCACCGAAACCGAACTCGAACAAGACCTCCGTTCGGCGAACCGAACTCGAGCCGAACCGCGACCGGTTCGCTCATCTCTAATGGTGTTCCTTTCATCATAGGTTAGATTTTGGTCTCATCACGCTAAGATACCTTGTTCCAGAAGTTAGGAGTAGAGATGAGCGGTGTTCAAATCGAGCTGTTCGCCAATCTCAAATTCGAATTTTAGGTGATGTTCAAGTCGTTCGACGAACACGAACAATTAGCTTCAAGTTCGACAGTTCGAGGTTATGTTTAGTGTTGTGCGGATCCGAACTATAAAACTCCGGATCCGCGCGGTCTCAGTGTCCGATCCTGGTCTGACCCAGATCGGGAATCCAACTGCACGATCTGGATCCGGGATACATTTTTTTAGCGTCTGACAGAGGAAGTTCCTCCCTCATCGCGATGGTTACCCGATACACATAGTTCACCGCTACAGGATGTGTATCGGGTAACCATCGCGGCGAGGTAGGAACTTCCTCTGTCAGACGCTATTCAAAGGCAGCGCGCTGGCCAATTAGAGGCAAGGGGCTCCTGCCTTTGACATCAGAGATCTGTCAGCGGACGTTCTGGCATCGGTCACGATGGTTACACAATACACATCTTGTGCCGGCAAACTGCAAGTCCCAGGAGGCCAGCGATGGAACGGAAGGTAAGGTGAGCATAATATGTGTGTCTGCGTTCGTGTTTGTGCATGTTTATATGTGTTTGTGTTTGCCTGCCATTGTTTTCAATGGTGTTCGAAAGTGTTCGACGAACGTTCATTGAACGTTCAACGAACAAACCCGCCGTTCGACGCACCGAACCGAACTCGAACACTAGGGTGGAGGCTCATCTCTAGTTAGGAGGCTTGTCTCTGTGCTGTTTGGCATATTGTGGGTGAGATACTTTTTGGCATTTGCACAGTAAAGGCTATCTTCTGGTGACTCGACCATGCAGCCTTTTTTTTCTTCAAGTGCCTCCTTATTGTGCATCTTGAAACAGCCACACCGCTAGTTTTCAGTGAGTCCTGTATGTCAGCTGATTTTATATGTGGGGTTTTTTTTTGTATCTCAAACAATTTTCCTGGCAGTTGTGTGAAATTTTTGTTGCTCTACCTGATTGTGGTTTGGTTTTTGCAGAGCCCCTGATTTTCCATTTATTAATCATAGTTGGAACACTGCTGACTGGCATTATCAATTCCTTGGATATCTCTTTGTATCCCGTTCCTGTTTTATACAGTTCAACTATCTTTTCCGATAGATCTATTGACAAGTTTTTTGCTTCCCCCATGACTCACAATCAAGAAACATCAATGGCTGGATGAAAAATGCAAGTCTGTCTGAATCCCAGAAACTCATTCAGCTTTTATAGACACACACTGATTACAAGCAAACAGGTCACAGGTGAGGATTAGTGATGAGCGAGTACTAAAAAGCTCGGGTGCTCGAAGCTCGGGCCGAGCCTCCCAAGATACTCGTGTACTCGGCCCGAGCACCGAGCCCAATGTTATCCTATGGGAGACCCGAGTATTTTTGTGAAATGACCCCCCGGCAGCATGGAGAAACCCTAAAAATGTCACAAAAGTCTCAGAAGAGTGCTCAAATGACATGGCATCAGCATGGGGAAGACCCCTTGAAGCATTTATCACTCAAAAGTCACAGATGTGAACAATTTTGTCCGAGTTTTACGCCATTTTTACGGACTCACCAGAAAACCTTCCAAAATGACACCAAAATGAATTTTCATGGCGGAAATGTTAAGGGCACATACCCAATAGTGAGATAGAGCTGGTGTATGTTACTTTTTGAGATTAATACATGAAAGATTTTACATGAAAACCTTGTGTGGCACTCCGATGTCCAAAACGCACGTTTTGTGCTTTTTACTAGCGATGTCGGTCATTTTTTTTTTTTTATTCTATCTCCCTCAGTCCGTCGGTCTGTCTCTCTCTGTCTTGTCTGTCCCCCTCTCACAGTCTGTCGGTCAGTTCCCCCCCCTCTCTCTTACTTACCGTTCCCCGATCACTGCCGCGGCGCTGCACAGCTGTTCAAACTCCGGTGGCTTTTCCTCTTTTGAAAAAGCCGGCCGCTCATTAATCAATCTCCTATTCCCTGCTGTCCTGCTTTTCGGCGCCTATGATTGGTTGCAGTGAGACACGCTCCCACACTGAGTGACAGCTGTCTCACTGCAACCAATCACAGCAGCCGGTGTGTGTGTACTGTGCAGTGAAATAAATAATTAAATAATTAAAAAAAACGGCATGCGGTCCCCCCAATTTTAATACCAGCCAGATAAAGCCATACAGCTGAAGGCTGGTATTCTCAGGATGGGGAGCTCCACGTTATGGGGAGCCCCCCACCCTAACAATATCAGCCAACAGCCGCCCAGAATTGCCGCATACATTATATGCGACAGTTCTGGGACTGTACCCGGCTCTTCCCGATTTGCCCTGGTGCGTTGGCAAATCGGGGTAATAAGGAGTTATTGGCAGCCCATAGCTGCCAATAAGTCCTAGATTAATCATGTCAGGCGTCTATGAGACACCTTCCATGATTAATCTGTAAGTTACAGTAAATAAACACACACACACCAGAAAAAATCCTTTATTAGAAATAAAAACACACACATATACCCTGGTTCACCACTTTAATCAGCCCGAAAAAGCCCTCCATGTCCGGCGTAATCCAGGATGATCCAGCGTCGCATCCAGCGCTGCTGCATGGAGGTGACCGGAGCTGCAGCACACACAGCCGCTCCGGTCACCTCCACACAGCAAATGAACACAGCCGCGCGATCAGCTGCTGTCACTGAGGTTACCCGCGGCCACCGGTGGATGCAGCGGTGACAGCGGGTAACCTCAGTGACAGCAGCTGATCGCGCGGCTGTGTTCATTTGCTGTGTGGAGGTGACCGGAGCGGCGGTGTCTGCTGCAGCTCCGGTCACCTCCATGCAGCAGCGCTGGATGCGACGCTGGATCATCCTGGATTACGCCGGACATGGAGGGCTTTTTCGGGCTGATTAAAGTGGTGAACCAGGGTATATGTGTGTGTTTTTATTTCTAATAAAGGATTTTTCGGGTGTGTGTGTTTATTTACTGTAATTTACAGATTAATCATGGAGGGTGTCTCATAGACGCCTGACATGATTAATCTAGGACTTATTGGCAGCTATGGGCTTCCAATAACTCCTTATTACCCCGATTTGCCAACGCACCAGGGTAAATCGGGAAGAGCCGGGTACAGCCCCAGAATTGTCGCATATAATGTATGCGGCAATTCTGGCCAGCTGCTGACTGATATTGTTAGGGTGGGGGGCTCCCCATAACGTGGGGCTCCCCATCCTGAGAATACCAGCCTTCAGCTGTATGGCTTTATCTGGCTGGTATTAAAATTGGGGGGGACCGCACGCCGTTTTTTTAATTATTTATTTATTTATTTTACTGCACAGTATAGACACGCCCACCGGCTGCTGTGATTGGGTGCAGTGTGACACCTGTCACTCAGCGTGGGGGCGTGTCTCACTGCAACCAATCATAGGCGCCTGTGGGCGTGGAAAGCAGGGAATATGAGATGGCTGTGTACAGAGCACAGCGCGCCGGCCGGTATAAAGGCTCGGTCACGCTGTGCAGGCCGGCCAATCACTGCAATTCCACAACTAACAGGGCTGTGGCATTGCAGTGGTCTGCCAGCCAATCCCTGCATGAGGGCTGGCTCTCAAAAGAGCGCCAACATGCAGGGATGAAGACCACGAGTAAAGCACGAGTATTGCAAAATTACTCGGTACCCGCCGAGCAGCCCGAGTACAGTGATACTCGTGCGAGTACCGAGTAGTTACAAGCATGCTCGCTCATCACTAGTGAGGATGTGTCAACTTCTGTGCATGTTATCAGGCGAAAATCACCAAGGTATGTGAACTTTTGATCAGGGTCATTTGGATGTTTTTGGTTGTCATTATGATTTAAAAAGAAAAAACACAGTAGTTTGACAATAAATGGCTTCACCCAACCACTAACCATGAGTAGATAAAAAAGATTGTGTATTATCATTCATGTTCTCTTAAAAAAGGCCAAGACAGCAAAAAATCTGCTGGGGTATGTAAACTTTTGAGCACAACTGTGCATGTGTACAAGTATAATAATATGAATTCCCTTTGGAATCTATTGAATCTGTTTTTAAGCTTTGTTGTGTAAACACAGCATCTTTATTGTCTAAGTGACTTTAATCTATCTGAACAGGAAAAAATGAAGGTAAACCAGATATTTACTAGTGATGAGCGAGTATGCTTGTCACTACTCGGTACTCGCACGAGTATCACTGTACTCGGGCTACTCGGCGAGGACCGAGTAATCTCGCGATACTCGTGCTGTACTCGTGGTCTTCATCCCTGCATGTTGGCGCTCTTTTAAGAGCCAGCCCTCATGCAGGGATTGGCTGACAGACCACTGCAATGCCACAGCCCTGTTAGTTGTGGAATTGCAGTGATTGGCCGGCCCGCACAGCGTGACCGAGCCTTTATACCGGCGGGCGCGCTGTGCTCTGCACACAGCCATCCAGACAGTCAGTGCAGGGAGACTGTTGCTGCTTCAGGGAAAGGTTTGCGGCCCTTTATAGTTATTTCCGTAGCAGGGCTGCAAACAGTGTGACCAGAAGTCCTTCTCAGGACTATTGTAGTTGTATACAGGCAGGCAGGGTATAGCCAGGTCGGAGTACAGTAGCAGAGTCCTTCTCAGGACTATTGTTGCTGTATACAGGCAGGGCAGGCAGGGTATATCCAGGTCGGAATACAGGCTAGTGACCAGAAGAGTCATTCTCAGGACTATTGTAGCTGTATACAGGCAGGGCAGGCAGGGTATATACCCATTCCTAGTGGTGACCGTATACCAGCCTTCATCATATCTGGGGCTGGTGTACACAGTCTAAAACAGTCCTGATAGTGTCAGACTTCTCAGTAATTGTCGCTCCTAAAAACCTGTGAGGTTCTTAGTGCGTCCGTGCTTGCATTTAAAAACCGCACGTGTGTGCCTGTCGGTGGCAGGGTACAGGTACACGTTTTGCACAAACTAGTATATAACGCACAAGTCTAGTGAATAATACACGTCAGCAGTGTCTGATAGTGTCAAACTTCTCAGTAATTGTCACTCCTAAAAACCTGTTAGGTTCTTAGTGCGTCCGTGCTTGCATTTAAAAACCGCACGTGTGTGCCTGTCGGTGGCAGCATACAGGTGCACTTGTGTGCGTTTTGCACAAACTTGGATATAACGCACAAGTCTAGTGAATATAATACACGTCAGTCAGCAGTGTCTGATAGTGTCAAACTTCTCATTAATTGTCGCTCCTAAAAACCTGTTAGGTTCTTAGTGCGTCCGTGCTTGCATTTAAAAAACGCACGTGTGTGTCTGTCGGTGGCAGCGTACAGGTGCACGTTTTGCACAAACTAGTATATAACGCACAAGTCTAGTGAATAATACACGTCAGTCAGCAGTGTCTGATAGTGTCAAACGTCTCAGTAATTGTCGCTCCTAAAAACCTGTTAGGTTCTTATTGCGTCCGTGCTTGCATTTAAAAACCGCACGTGTGTGCCTGTCGGTGGCAGAGTACAGGTGCACTTGTGTGCGTTTTGCACAAACTTGGATATAACGCACAAGTCTAGTGAATACACGTCAGCACAGCATTGCAAAATGCGCAAGGGTGTTGGCAACGAACAAGGAAGTGGACGTGATGGTGGTGCAGGCAGAGGCCGAGGTCGTGGGCAAGCTCTCATTTCGCCACAACAAAGAGCCACATCTACTCGCTCGCACGTCCTGTCCCAAATTCTTGGGGACCGCAGCAGTACACCGCTCTTGAACCAAGACCAGTGTCAACAGGTTGTTAGTTGGATAGCGGATAATGCTTCCAGTCAGATTGGCACCACCACAAACACTCTGTCTTCCACACGGTCAAGTGTCAGTAGCCGTGATACTGCACCGCACATTTCAGAACCTGATCCTCCTTCCTACCACAAGGCTGAGTACACGTCCAAGGACATTACTGATCCCACACTTGGACACTCGGAAGAGCTGTTCACGTTTCCATTCACACATTCTGGCCTCTCGCCAGCTTCTGTTGAAGTGGGTCATGAGGAGATCGTATGTACAGATGCCCAAAAATTTGAGCAGCCACGTTCTCACGAAGTTGGCAATGTGTCTCAACAAGGGGTGGACGATGATGAGACACAATTGTCAGGAAGTCAGGAGGAGGAGCAGGGTGCGGAAGAGGAAGACGACGTGGTGGATGATCCAGTAACTGACCCAACCTGGCAGGAGGATATGCAGAGCGAGGACAGCAGTGCACAGGGGGAGGGAGGCATAGCATCCCACAGGCAGTAAGAAGCAGGGTGGTGGCCCCAGCCAGAAGTCAGGCAACCGTTCCCCGGAACAACAACACGACACAAAGTGCCTGTACAAATGTTAGGTCTTCCCGAGTCTGGCAGTTTTTTAAGTTGGCTCCAGATGATTCTAAAAAGGCCATTTGCAACACCTGCCATGCCAGCATCAGCAGGGGAACTAAAACTAGCAGCCTGACCACCACCAGCATGATCAGGCACATGTCAGCCAAGCACCCGACTTTGTGGGAGGTACAACAGAGTCGAGGAGCAGTGTTTGCTGATGTCACTGCTACGTCTTCGCTTGTTGTGCATGCGAGCCAATCCCCTGTCCATGCTGCCTGCGAACAAGCCTCCTCCGGCCCTGCACCTGCAGTTGCCTACGCAGAAATAACACCATCATCAAGCACGTCCTTGTCCCAGCGCAGCGTTCAGTTATCCATTCAGCAAACCTTTGAACGCAGGCGCAAATACACTACCAACGCCCCACATGCCACAGTTCTAAATGCTAACATTTCGCGACTGCTTGCGCTGGAAATGTTGCCTTTTAGGCTGGTGGAGACAGAAGCATTCCGCGACCTGATGGCGGCAGCTGTCCCACGTTACTCGGTCCCCAGCCGCCACTATTTCTCCCGGTGTGCCGTAGCCGCATTGCATAACCACGTGTCACAAAACATCACTCGTGCCCTGAACAACGCTGTTTCAGCCAAAGTCCACCTAACCACAGACACGTGGACAAGTGCTTGTGGGCAAGGCCGCTACATCTCGTTGACGGCACACTGGGTTAATATTGTGGAAGCTGGGACCCAGTCTCAGCGAGGGACGGAACACGTCCTTCCCACACCAAGGTTTGCAGGCCCTACCTCAATCAGGGTTTCACCCACACTCTACAGCTCCAGAATGTCATGCTCCTCAGCTTCAACCTCCTCCTGCGCATCCTCATCCACTTTACCCTCCACACCAGTCCCAAGCTGGAAGCACTGCCTCGGCAAAGCGGCAACAGGCTGTGCTGAAGCTAATCTGCATAGGTGAAAAACCCCACAATGCAGAAGAGGTGTGGACAGCTCTGAAACAGCAGGCAGATCACTGGCTCACACCTCTGAACCTAAAGCCAGGAAAGGTCGTGTGTGACAATGGCCGGAACCTGGTGGCGGCTTTGAGGCGAGGCCAGCTGACACATGTTCCATGTGTGGCCCATGTGCTCAACCTCGTGGTTCAGCGGTTTCTAATGTCATACCCAGAGCTGTCTGATCTGCTGGTAAAAGTTCGCCGCCTGTCTGCACATTTTCGAAAGTCACCTACTGCTTCAGCCGGCCTTGCTGGCTTTCAGCGCCATTTGCATCTTCCGGCTCACAGACTGGTGTGTGATGTCCCCACGCGTTGGAATTCAACTCTGCACATGTTGGTCAGGATATGTGAGCAGAAGAGGGAAGTTGTTGAGTACCTGCATCACCTAAGCCGTCGGGAAATGGGTCAAACTCCACACATAACACCTGAGGAGTGGAGATGGATGTCCGACCTATGTACCATCCTCCAAAACTTTGAGGACTCCACCAAGATGGTGAGTGGTGATGACACCATTATTAGTGTCACCATACCGCTTCTCTGCCTTCTAAAATGGTCTCTGCTCAAAAACAAACATGATGCATTGCAGGCGGAGCGCGATGAGTTGGAGCAAGAAACAGTAGTGGGTGTGGGTGATAACACACAGCCGAGCCTCGTCTCATCACAACATGCAGTGGAGGACTATGACGAGGAGGAGGATGAAGACATGGAGCAACTCTCCGGCCAAATTGAGGATATGACATGCACACCAGTCATATCCTTGGTTCAGCGTGGCTGGCCAGAGGACAGGGTAGATGAGGAGGAGGAGGAGGAGGAGGACAGCATGTTCAGTCATCGTGTTAGTCAGGATACTAAAGTACTGGCTGTTAAGAGTCTGGCGCACATGGCTGACTTTATGGTAAGCTGCCTGTCTCGTGACCCTCGCGTTAAGAACATTTTGGCCGACAATCATTACTGGTTGGTAACACTGTTAGACCCACGCTACAAGGATAACTTTATGTCTCTTATTCCTGAGGCGGAGAGGTCAGCCAAAATGCAGCAGTTCCAGAAGGCCATAGTCACGGAAGTAGGCAAAGCATTCCCCTCACAAAACGCTAGCGGCATAGGTCAGGAATCAGTGGACAACCAAGGCGTACAGCCGAGAGGGGCACAAGTCCAATCTGCCAGAGGTAGGGGAACAGTCTTTAAGATGTGAGACAGTTTTCTCAGCCCCTCACGTACCACAGCCCCTAAGGTGCGGGGTAGTGCCACAAGAAATCCTAAGTTTGCCCAGATGCTCAAGCAGTACCTTGCAGATCGAACAACTCTACTCCGACATTCCTCTGTGCCTTACAATTATTGGGTATCCAAGGTGGACACGTGGCATGAATTGGCTCTCTACGCCTTGGAAGTCCTGGCCTGCCCTGCCGCTAGCGTTTTGTCAGAGCGTGTTTTTAGTGCCGCAGGTGGAATCATTACAGATAAACGCACCCGCCTGTCAACTGAAAATGCTGACAGGCTGACTCTGATCAAGATGAACAAGGGTTGGATTGGGCCAGACTTCACCACACCACCAGCAAATGAGAGCGGAATTTAAAGTTTCTAACGGGAATTTGCCATGTACCTCCACTCACCCATGGGTACACACTTCTGGACTTTGGATAATCGCTGGACTGCTCCTCCTTCTCCTCATGCGCCACCATGATGACCGTTACAATAGTTAGGCCGTTGTTTCAGGTATACCCCCAGTGGTAAATTTTTTCGCCCATTCTTTCAGAATGGACATTACAACGACAGGAGACCCGCTCCTTTGCAATGAGAACAATGTTTTGAGGCCCTCATGCACATCTCTATCCAGGGACAATGTGGAGCCTCCCAATTTTTGGCTGTCCTGCCAAAGGGCTATACTACAATAGACCCACTTCCTACAATGGGCACTTCAGGTTTACAGGCCCTCATGCACGTCTCTATCCAGGGACAATGTGGAGCCTCCCAATTTTTGGCTGTCCTGCCAAAGGGCTATACTACAATAGACCCACTTCCTTACAATGGGCACTTCAGGTTTACAGGCCCTCATGCACGTCTCTATCCAGGGACAATGTGGTGCCTCCCAATTTTTGGCTGCCCTGCCTAAGGGCTATACTACAATAGATCCAATTCCTTACAATGGGCACTTCTGGTTTACAGGCCATCATGCACGTCTCTATCCAGGGACAATGTGGAGCCTCCCAATTTTTGGCTGTCCTTCCAAAGGGCTATACTACAATAGACCCACTTCCTTACAACGGGCACTTCTTGTTTACAGGCCATCATGCACGTCTCTATCCAGGGACAATGTGGAGCCTCCCAATTTTTGGCTGTCCTGCCAAAGGGCTATACTACAATAGACCCACTTCCTTACAATGGGCACTTCAGGTTTACAGGCCCTCATGCACGTCTCTATCCAGGGACAATGTGGAGCCTCCCAATTTTTGGCTGCCCTGCCTAAGGGCTATACTACAATAGACCCACTTCCTTACAATGGGCACTTCTGGTTTACAGGCCATCATGCACATCTCTATCCAGGGACAATGTAGAGCCTCCCAATTTTTGGCTGTCCTGCCAAAGGGCTATACTACAATAGACCCACTTCCTTACAATGGGCACTTCAGGTTTACAGGCCATCATGCACGTCTCTATCCAGGGACAACGTGGAGCCTCCTAATTTTTGGCTGCCCTGCCTAAGGGCTATACTACAATAGACCCACTTCCTTACAATGGGCACTTCAGGTTTACAGGCCCTCATGCACGTCTGTATGCAGGGGCATTGGTGAACCTCACAATTTTGGACTGCCCTGGCAAAGGAAAATACTACAAAGACTCACTTCCTCAAAATGGGCACATTAGACTCAAGAGGCCTTCATGTACGTCTCTTCTCAGGGACATCGGAGTGCCACACAATGTTTTCACGTAAAATCTTTCATGTAATCTCCAAAAGTAACATACACCAGCTCTATCTCACTATTGTGTATGTGCCCTTAACATTTCCGCCATGAAAATTCATTTTGGTGTCATTTTTGAAGGTTTTCTGGTGAGTCCGTAAAAATTGCGTAAAACGCAGACAAAATTGTTCACAGCTGTGACTTTTGAGTGATAAATGCTTCAAGGGGTATTCCCCATGCTGTTGCCTTGTCATTTGAGCACTCTTCTGAGACTTTTGTGACATTTTAAGGGTTTCTACATGCTGCCGGGGGGTCATTTCATAAAACTACTCGGGTCTCCCATAAGATAACATTGGGCTCGGTGCTCGGGCCGAGTACACGAGTATCTTGGGATGCTCGGCCCGAGCCTCGAGCGCCCGAGCTTTTTAGTACTCGCTCATCACTAATATTTACTAAACCACATCAAGCTGTTTCATATGTTTGTAAGTGAGCCGCCCCCACGTCAGCAGCAGCCGTGCTGCTCGGATCCGGATCTGCAGTGGCTCGAGGGATTTCCAGACCCGGGGGTCGCCCAGACACTCAAATAAAAAGGGGACGTATTTGTAGGGGGATTGCTGTAAATACTTCGTGACGCCACCCACAGTGCGTGGTAATGTGATGTACCACCGCTGCTGTTGGGGAGCACCCGGGCATGATGGAATGGCAGCTGGGTGTTAACCCCTCCGTGGGTAGTGGTGGATGCCCTGGGGCTCAGTGTCCAGGATACAGGGAGTGATGTGGGCCGGAGGTGGTGCGCTGG
This sequence comes from Anomaloglossus baeobatrachus, assembly GCF_048569485.1. Taxonomy (NCBI): domain Eukaryota; kingdom Metazoa; phylum Chordata; class Amphibia; order Anura; family Aromobatidae; genus Anomaloglossus; species Anomaloglossus baeobatrachus. The sequence continues at coordinate 116,821,879 of NC_134354.1, read as the reverse complement.
GCCGGACCGGGGAACGTTGGTGTACTCACTGTTGAATAATTGCACACGAGTCTGTTGGTAAACCAAGGTGTCAGTGGCCGGCCGCCGCATTTGGGTGTACTCGGGTCCCACACCCTGTTGGTGCACCGATATCCCTTCCTCCGGCACTTTGTAATTCTTTTCACTTCTGGACAACTCTGTATGGAATGGGGAAGTCCGCTCCCGGTATACTCTGGTTGGGAGACGTGCCTGCGAAAACTGACCCTTGGGATTTCAGTGGGTGTTTTCGGATACCCTATCCCCCACGATGGGCTGCCATTTTGCTCTATCTGGGCTAACACTTCTGGAGCAAAGTCTGCAACTTTGCTCCCGGCCTGGTGATTTAGAGAAGGGGCTTGCAACCGTCTTCTAACTAGGGTCCAGGTACCCAGCCTGTGCGCGGTTTTCGGACCGGATCTCCGCGGTCGGTACCTGCGGGCTCCAATTCTGCCCCAGTCTACTCTGGATCTCCCGCGACCGGACTCCCATCACATTTGGACATGGTATACTGCTTGCCACCTAGCCAGTAGACCAGGGCCACTACCCTGGCTACACTTCACTAGGCTGTCAACTCCAGCTCTCCACTTCAAAGCTCCCCAAGGTGGGCGCTCCCAATCCGCCTGGTCCTGCCCACTGGTGTGTCCTTCTTATCCTGAGGGGGGTGGCTAGGATTTTGTGGCTGATGGTACCTAGTGTGGGAAAGATGTTATGTGGGGTGTTGTGTTCTTCTGTGACCACCTGGCGGCGCCAGGGCGTCTCGGATGGCATACACCCCAGAGTACTACAGGAATTGAGTTCTGTGATAGATAGACCATTATTTTTAATCTTCTCAGATTCCTTAATAACAGGGTCGGTACCGCAGGACTGGCGCATAGCAAATGTGGGGCCAATATTCAAAAAGGGGACAAAAACTGAGCCGGGAAATTATAGGCCGGTAAGTTTAACCTCTACGGTTGGTAAAATCCTTGAGGGTTTCTTGAGAGATGCTATACTGGAGTATCTCAAGAAAAATAACCTTATGACAGAGTATCAACATGGGTTTATGAGGGATCGATCCTGTCAAACTAATTTGATCAGCTTCTATGAAGAGGTAAGTTCAAGCCTGGACCAGGGAAATGCAGGGGATGTTGTGTATATGGACTTTTCAAAAGCTTTTGATACGGTGCCACACAAAAGGTTGGTACATAAAATGAGAATAATGGGGATAGGGGAAAATATGTGTAACTGGGTTAAAAACTGGCTCAGTGATAGGAAACAAAGGGTGGTTATTAATGGTACGTACTCAGACTGGGTCTCAGTTCATAGTGGGGTACCACAGGGGTCAGTATTGGGCCCGCTTCTTTTCAACATATTTATAAATGACCTTGTTGGGGGCATGCGGAGTAGAATTTCAATATTTGCAGATGATACTAAACTCTGCAGGGTAATCAATACAGAGGAGGATAATTTTATATTACAGGGAGATTTATGTAAATTGGAGGATTGGGCTGAGAAGTGGCAATTGAAGTTTAATGTAGATAAATGTAAGGTCATACACTGGGTAAAACAGACACAGAAAAAGACTTGGGTGTATGGGTGGATGGTAAACTTCACTTTAGTGGACAGTGTCAGGCAACTGCTGCCAGGGCTAATAAAATAATGGGATGTATTAAAAGAGGTATAAGTGTTCATGAAAAAAATTTAGTTCCACCTCTGTACAAGTCACTAGTGCGACCGCACTTAGAATACTGTGTACAATTCTGGTCACCGATATATAAGAAGGACATAGCTGAACTGGAGAGGGTGCAGAGAAGAGCGACCAAGATTATTAGAGGAATGGGTGGGCTGCAATACCAAGACAGGTTATTAAACTTGGGGTTATTTAGTTTGGAAAAACGAAGGCTTAGGGGGGATCTAATCACAATGTATAAATATATGAGGGGACAGTACAGAGACCTTTCCAAAGATCTTTTTACACCTAGGCCTGCGACTGGAACACGGGGGCATCCGCTACGTCTTGAGGAAAGAAGGTTTAATCATAATCACAGACGAGGATTCTTTACTGTACGAGCAGTGAGACTGTGGAACTCTCTGCCGCATGGTGTTGTAATGAGTGATTCACTACTAACATTTAAGCAGAGCCTGGATGCCATTCTTGAAAAATTTTATATTACCAGTTATGTATATTAGATTTTATGACAGGGTATTGATCCAGGGAACTAGTCTGATTGCCGGATGTGGAGTCAGGAAGGAAATTTTTTCCCCATTGGAACTTGTTTGCCACATTGGGGTTTTTTTGCCTTCCTCTGGATCAACATGTTAGGCTACAGGTTGAACTAGATGGACTTAGAGTCTCCCTTCAACCTTAAAAACTATGATACTATGATACATAAGAATGGTCTAAAAATTATCCATTTGGGGGCCTATGTGTGTCTTGCTGTTAAATTAAGACAGGCTGTGCAAATAGAAGAGGGTTTGGCATTTTCTTACAGTTAGGTGCAAAAATTATACCTGTTTGGGGAACAATAAAAAGCTTAACTGTTTGTTAAACATAGAAACAATAACTTTTTCATAAGATGGACTAAAATGATCCCTATAATTAGGGATACAAAATAGATAAACTGATTTGAACGTGAAGATGTAATTGTCTTTTTAACAAGGATTGAATAATTATTAGGGATGATCAAATACCTCAAATATTCGGCCTAGCGAATATTTGCCAAATAGGTTGCCGCTATTCGACTATTCGCGAATATTCGATGCGTAATGTAAGTCTATGGGAAACCCGAATAACAACTATTCAAAACTATTCGGGCTTCCCATAGACTTACATTGCGCATCGAATATTCACATAGTGGCGACCTATTCGTCGGATATTCGGGAAGACGAATATTTGAGGTATTCGATCATCCCTAATAATTATCCTTTTTTTGTGGTTTGTAACTGGTTTGCTAATCACAAAATGATTAGGCAATTACAAAACTTTTTATTAAGCTATGCAAAAAAAGTTTTATATTTAGAAAGACAAAAACAGGAATGTTATCAAAGTGAGGAAGCTATGGCTTGTTGTCAACAAGAATTTTAAAAAATGAATCCCTATTTTGGTAGCTTTTTTATGTTTATGTATTCTCAAGAATACATTTCCTGGAATTAATAGTACTGTCTAGCAATATGAAACACAATGGCAGCCAGCCAAAATGTGACTGGCATGGCTATCTAGTTGCTTAAAAAAAAAGCAGCATGGCAGAAAGTTAGCACGGGGAAGACAAAGACATATGTGCCAGTTTATGGCTTTCATCAGCAGCAGAACAGACTGGCACCATCAAACACAGTTACAGTCAGCAGAAGTGTGGTTGGTGTGAGAGTTTGGATAGGCCAGATAAGGAAATAGGCGGTAGTGTATGGCCAGCAATGGCAGCCATGTTAGCTACAGTACATGGTAGAAGCAGCAACAGTACAGATAACATGATGGGCATGGACTAGATCCCTGGTTGAGTGTGGTCCATTAGCACTTGAGGCAGCAAAATAGTGTAAATGATATTCCGGCAGATTGTGTAGCTGATTTGACCATTGACATCAGTCATCAGTACATGAAAGTCTGCACTGATCCATTCCTGACTCATTTTAACAAATGGGTCTGTAAACAAGATATGATGAAACTAAAGAAAAAGGAGGTGCAACACATTATCTGTTGCTTAACCACTTTTATTCTAATGTAAGGTGGTCAATTTAAAAATCTTGGTGGCAAGATATTTTTCACTGAGGTTATTAGCTTCAGTGATGTAAAACTCAGACTGTAAGCTCCAGCATGATATGTGCTGGGAGGGTTAAACGCCAATGGTAAGAGTCGGGTTTTTTGTGAACAGACAAAGAGATGGGTTGGATGGCTGTTCACATGTCTCCATCCTCCACTTGAACTGCTGCTATTATTGTTTCTGCAATGAGGACTCAATGTTCCTGGGATTGAAAGCCCAGAACTGTGATGTACACTGTATTCATCCTCATTGCTGCCTTGTGGAAAATCACAAGATTGTGCACAAGCTTGCTTCAATACTCCTGCATGCGAGCGTCCCTTTCCAGGGGGTAAATATCTGGCTAAATTTACTCTTGTACTGTTGATTTAACAAAATGGCAACCAAGTAGTCAGCAGTGCACTATTTCTAATCATAACTATACAAGCATCTTGTTGCAGATAGTGCAGCAAGAAGGCACTCATGTGTTGGACACTTCCATGAGGTCCAAGTCCATGATGTGTTGGTGGCAGGGTAACACTCAAGCTTGCTTCCTCCATCCCCTCCCATCAACAAAGGACAACAGAGAGGGGAGCAACATGTTCTTCATCTCCTGACTGTTATGTGCCCATCAACTCTTCCTCCTCATCCTCCTCCATTTATTCCTCGGCTTCTGCACTTTCAATAACAGTTTGTCTGGTACCATGAGCCCCCCTAGATCACTGTACTCCACCCTCCCATGCCACTCGCCTGTGCGACGACAGTCTGGACCTTAGAGATATTGGTATCCCTTCCACATCCTCTTCTTCAAAGTGTGCTGTAGTATGTAGATGACCAGAATAGTGATGCTGATGATTGCATTGTCAGCACTTACCATCTTAGTAGGTGTTTTGAAACTATGCAGAAGGGTGCCGAGGTCCTTTATCTGTGTCCATTCTGCAAGCGTGATTGCCCCACGACTGTACTACGTAGGCACAGGCTATGACTCATGACATACTGAACCAGGGTTCATCACTGCTGACACAGTCACGGCAACATGTGCAGAGTAGAATTCCATCATGTTGTAACAGTGCATATCAACCAGTTAATCGGTAGGCCGAAACACCTCTGTAGCAAGGCAAGTCAATGAGCTACAGGGCGCGAAAGGTGGGATTGAGTACACAGCGATCGTGCCTTCTGCAACAGCACATTCAGGCCTAGATATTGCTGAATAACCGGGTTGAGGACGTGAGCCATGCAAGACACGTGTATGAGGTTGCCCTGGTGTGACGCCCTGGCCTATCAGGTCGTCACAGGACATTGTGCAATCTGCCCTTCTGCATGGTGTCCATCTCCTCCTTGGTTACCAGTCCCTGGCCTTTGGTGTTGATAAGAACGAGCCAATCAAAAATCCTAGAAACACTCTGCACCACACCCACCAGACACACCAATGGGTCGCCTGAAGGGAATAGGGCCGCTCACTTACGGGGTTGGTTAGGGAGGGTCAGGAGTGTCAGGAGTAGTCAGTTGTGTGGTGACTCTCGTGAGGAGAGGTCACAAGTTAGTTGGAGGAGGTTAGGAGCTGGGCTCCTCAGTTACTAGGTGGCAGACGTTGGTCTGGGCCTGGTAGGAGCTGGAACCCCGGCCGCAGGGGATTGTGTCAAGGGGCACAGAGCTGAAAAGCAGGGCAGCCGGCGGCCTTTAACCACCTCCGGGCAGATGCCAGGGCACGGTGGGGTACGTGAACCCTAGGCCGGGAAGTAGCTTCATGCGTCCTGGTAATTTACCCAACGAGGGAGAAGACTTCATGATTCTACCAGCGCAATGAGGGGGATAGGACTTTCCCAATACACAGTCCAGAAAACTCCAAGCGTGAACCCTGAGAGCACGCTCACTCCGTTAGCCATACGGGTGAGCGGGACCCGACTAGTTCTATACTACAGGGGCCAACCAGTAAAGAAAATGCCAAGGAAAAGGTCACAGGCTAACAAGCAACACCATTGGGCACGGGATCCCATAGTGCTCCCTCCCTGCTACAGCGGTGCTAAGAATTCCGGTGTACAAGTTGTCGGTGTCAGCGTTATTGGACTGAGTGAGTACGCAGTGACCCTTTCCTCCTCATCGGTGCTCCCCTCTCACCATCACCAAGCCCCGGGGAACTTCCCCCTACCCACGGAGGGGTTAAATACCTGGTTGCCATTCCATCGCCACCGGGCGCTCCCAACAGCAGCGGTGGTATCCCACCTTATCACACACCGTGGGTGGCGTCACAAACTCTAACCACAAAATCCCCTGTAAATACCCATTTTTATTACGAGTGTCCACGCAACCCTTCTCGGGTCCGGAGACCCGTCGAGCCACCGTGGATCTGGATCTGAGCAGCTGCCCGGCTGCTGGTGCTGGAGCGGTACACTAGCATATTGCCTCCACTAGGTTTGCACCGGTATTGCAGATGGCCTTCCCTGATTCCAGGTTCAGTGGAAACAGCAATTGCTCAAACTCAGCCTGGATAGCTGTTCAAAACTCTACAGCTGTGTGACTGCGTTCTCCAATGCATTTTATTTGCAACACTGCCTGATTGCAATGAGCTCTGAATGCACAATACAGAGGTGGGGTGATTCTCTCTGCACTGATCACATTAAGGGAGACATTACAGGTCACATTAAGGGAGAGGTTTGGAGCCCAGGTGGAGGCCCTAGAGGAGATAAAGGAGGTAGAAGCAGTGGGGGAAATGTTAGATGCATAGGTTTGTCCTGCAAGACTTGGGGATTTCAACACTTGATGGTGTCATTATTTCTTTGATAATTTTTTCTGTCTTTCAGGTTTGCTTTAGGGGAACATCGTTGGGCATCAATATGGATAACAGCGGACTACTTTAAAAAATAAATAACAACATTTGGTGAATGAGAACTCTAATTGGGGGTGTTTGTTTTAGAGCCTCATTGTATCATCTCTCTTGTCCTACTCCTCACTCTTAGAGTCACCCTTCTCTTCATGCCCTTACTGCACAGTAGAGTATGTGTGTGCCTCAGGTATCTGAGTCTCATCAGGATCACTTCCACTCTTGTGGGTTAACATCCGGTGATGAGGGTCTGGATTCTGCTTGGACCATGCTTCGTCTGGCCCCAGATCCAACTGACAAAAAGTGCAGAAGCTTTACTCCTCTTGAGTCTGTGCAGCTTGGAGCAGATCTCTTATACCCATGGAAAAGAATGTATGAACTCTGCAGACTTGCCCATGCTTGGTTCCCCATAGTTAGTTGGGTGGTTGTGGAGTTGTGATGAGGGGTTAAACAAGGATTATTAGTGTGTCACCTCTGTGGACTGTATTGTGTGTGATGTTGAGGTGGAGGAAGGGGAGCAGAAATCACTTGATGCAGTGCTTACCATCCACTGTAGCACATGCTCGTTCTGGGCCTCATCTACAAGTAATACCTATGTGCAGCTGCCAAAGAAAGGGAGTTGAGTAGTCCGTCCAGTAACAGAAATTGTCAGTTATCTTTGGATAGGATGAGCTGGTGTTTGTTCAGTAGAGCTTTCAGAAACATTAGCACTTACCCCACGTATAACTCGAACATCACGCCTATTCCCCATTTCACCACAACCTCGGCATTTCCCACTCATGTTTGATTTCCTGAGATCTGTGCTTGTTTACAGAAGTGTGGCTCCTTAAGTGTTCAGCAGAAATAAACCAAAAATGTAAATCCATGATAATCAAGCTTGAATGTCACCATTAGTCCTAACCTTACAACCCATCTGTTTAATCCACAGGTATGTCTACAAAGTCAATACAACATCAAAACACTATGCCTATTCCCCCTTGCACCGTGACCTTGGTATTTCCCATTCATGTTTAATGTACTCTTCATTTTAGTGCAGTAACGTTCCTACACTAAGGCTATGTGCGCACGTGTGCGTAATTCATGCAGTAACTGCATGCGTCCTGCGTCCCCTGCACAATCTATGGAGATTGTGCAGGGGCCGTGTGCACGTGCCATATTAGAACGCAGCGCTTCGGCTGCTGCCCGAATCGCTGCGTTCTAAGAAGTGACATGTCACCTCTTGCATGCGCTTTGCTGGCAGCCCCTGCTCTGTCTATGGCAAGAGCTGCAGGCAGAGCGCACGTTCTCGCCGGCACCATGCGCTTCAGAACGCAGCTTTTCAGCTGCGCTCTGAAGCGCACCTTTTCGGTGCGGTGCAGAGCGCACACGTGTGCACATAGCCTTACGTTGATTAGGTCTCTTTGTTGTGTGTAGCCTGCAGCAGTAGAGCTCCCAGACTGGAAGGAATGCAGCTACCATTAACTCATCTACTTCTCTTGCTATTCTTAAATGTATCTAGGAATAACAGTCTATAAAGATAATATTTCTGTCACCTGAGTGTGGCTGAACAGAAAAGCAGTTTTAGATGTTGCATGAGGTATGAAGACTCCCAGCACAGCAGGCTTTCCCCTGTCACTCACCTACCTACCTTTTAATTTTCCCTTAATTTGAAAGCTGTAAATGCTGGGCCAGATGCTGTCTCGTGCATGGCCCATGCCCAACTCCTGCAGAAAGACACTATGTGTACTCTGGGGCTATTGATGCCACTGTCCTGCTGTCTGCCCCTAATTTTTGAAATGTGGAGACTCCAAGTTTTTTGTCAACGCACCAGGGCAATTGGGAAGAACCGACACAACGAATGGATGCACCAGTTCTGGAGCGGCGGTGGGATGCTATTTTTAAGCTGGGAAATGCTAAATAACCATGGATCTTCCAAGCATGATAATACCAACCTGCAGCTGTCTGTTTTATATTGGCTGGTTGTCAAAAATGGGGAACACCATATTTTTTTTTAATTATTTAATTTTTCACTTCTCAGCAGTGACTTTGGAGTCAGAGATGTGTCCAGGCATCTTCCCAATGCTGTTTCCATCCAATTCGGCAGGCGCGTGCAAAATATTATAATAAAGTTTTTGTCGAACTCTTCGGTAAAATGGCGCTGGAGTAAGTGCATGCTTATACCGCGATCTTCAAAGACATTTTATTGAAGACACTTCCACGAGTCTGTGCACATGCCTACCATAGTGATAATGGTGGTGGCGGAGGGGCAAAATTTAAATGAAGTGAAGGTAGTTTATACAGCAAAAAGCTGCCGGTTGATTCCCTTTAACTGAAGAAAATCCTTGGAGGGATGAACAGTGTCAGAAATAGAGTTAAGCGCGGTTCGCGGTTCGTGGTTTTCCAGTTCGCGGCTCGAGTGATTTTGGGGGCTGTTCTAGATCGAACTAGAACTCGAGCTTTTTTGCAAAAGCTTGATAGTTCTAGATACGTTCGAGAACGGTTCTGGCAGCAAAAAGCAGGGCTTTTTACAGCTACAGTGTGCAGGAGCCATCCTGGTAACCAAGATAAACATCGGGTATCCAACCAAAGCCCACACTTCCCCGCTCAGCTCGCTCCGCCCCCTCCTGCCCGCGGCATGTACACACGTACACGTACACACACACACACACACACACACTCTGCACACATGGCCCTGCTCGGCTTACCTGCGGTGATGAAGTCCCGCCATCCCGACCTCAGCGCTGTCACTGTCCTCCATGGCCGCCGCTTGTCACATCACCTTCTCTCACTTCCGACCCGAGACTGACTAGCGGTGACGTCACGGGCCTCTCGCGATACTTGGCTGTGAAGGCGGCGGTCATTGAACTCAGTGACAGGTGCTGTCGGCAGTGCTGGAGATCAGCCAAGGTAATGTACCTCGCGGACAGCAGCACTTGTCATGCCCTGCAGTGACCTGGGCTGACCCATTGATGTTAGCTCAGGTCACTGCATTGCTCTCCCAGCCAATGGGGAACATTCTGCTCTTCATTGACTGGGACAGTGTGGATCGTCATGGCAACCCCTTGGATTACACCAGACCTGGATTTGTTTTTCTTTCTAATAAATTGGTTAAAGAAGAAATGTTTTAGGGAGTGTTTTTTCAAATAAAAATGTGTTTGTCGTCTATTTTTTTTTATTACTGACTGGGTTGGTGATGTCGGGTATCTGATAGACGCCTGACCTCACCAACCCCAGGGCTTGATGCCAGGTGACATTACACATCTGGTATTAACCCCATATATTACCCCGTTTGCCACCGCACCAGGGCGCGGGATGAGATGGGGCGAAGCACCAGGATTGGCGCATCTAATGACCATAGACCTACCTAGTCTGAGAATATCAGACCCCAGCTGTCTGCTTTACCTTGGCTGGTGATCCAATTTTGGGAAGACCCCTACGTGTTTTTTTTTTTAATTATTTATTTAATTTAAAATAACAGCGTGGGGTGCCCTCAATTTTGGATTACCAGCCAAGGTGAGGTTGCCAGCTGTGGTCTGCAGGCTGCAGCCGTCTGCTTTACCCTAGCTGGCTACAAAACTAGGGGGAACCCTACTTCATTTTTTTTTTCATTTTTTTGGCTAAATACAAAGCTAAGCACCCCTTAGTGCCACATGAAAGGCACCAAAGGGTGCAAAATTACAAAATGCAGGAGAGTGGGACATTATGTGTCTTTCTGTCATTATAATGACAGAAAAGACTGATATGAAGTGTACAAGCACAGGAAAATCACCAGAGTGCTCTACGCTGTGAAAAGCAGTAGAAAATGGCACTGGAGTGAACATGTGACCGCCTCATGTAGGAGGAAGCTATGGATCCTGGGTAAATTTATGCATTTACCCTCCTTCAGTTTTTTTGCAGTACACAAAAAAAATGGAAGGCACACGGATGACAAACAGATGACATATGGACCGTCTACGGAACGGAAACGGATGCCACACGGATACACCCGTGAAAAAAAACGGACTGTTTCTTGCAGACCGCAAAAATGGATCGGTCGTGTTAATGTAGCCGTATTCTGATCTGCCGTTTATAAACAGCAGGCAGAAATAAGTGAATAACGCCCCCCGGCGTCAGAAAATCTCCGGGGTTTCAGGGCTAGCTGAGACCCTGGAGATCATGATTCAGGACGGTTTTTCCGTTCCCCGCTCACGTGATCACAGGTATACACCGTACACCGATGATCACGTTACAGTAAATGACAGCGCTGGTAAAAAATTATTTATCTCCCATCTGGCATGAACAAACACTTCTTCTCCACTTTTTCTCCACTTCTTCTCCACTTCTTCTCCACTTCTTCACTTTTTCTCCACTTTTTCTCCACTTTTTCTCCATTTTTTCTCCACTTTTTCTCCACTTTTTCTCCACTTTTTCTCCACTTTTTCTCCAGTTCTTCTCCACTTCTTCTCCACTTTTTCTCCACTTTTTCTCCGTTCTTTTTCTATGGTCGGTCTACCCATTAGCTCTGCCATGCATAGTGTAGCTCTAGACCTACTGCACATGTTACTTTATGATTGACATCTCTTTCGTACCAGAGCTTTCTAAGTCTACTCTAACCCCATATTTGTCATTACTATATTGTCGTTGTAGTGTATTATGACATTTGTATCATGTGTTTCATTTCTTGCTGTGTTGCAATTTTTTTGCTGCATCCCAATTGTACCTCTACATTGTTCGAGTTTATGTTGTTGTTCTCTCACTCGTGATACTGATTATTGTCATTTTTCATGATTACATGCAGATAAGTCCAATCTGACAAAGGCTCAGGCCGAAACGTCATTTGTAACTTGTTTTGGACAAAAACATATATGCTTATGAAAAAAATGTTTTTCTTAATACGGACCAATAAAGAGTGATTTTGCATTACTATCCATTGTGACTTACTGACTTAGTCTGGGAGATTTAGAGTGCCGAGGTTACTCACTAATTTTATCTATTATTACCTCTGAGCACCTATATACCAGTGAGCAGAGCTTCCTCTACAGTAGTTCTCCTGATTAAGCATGCCCTTACCTCATGAGCAGGGCATTGCAGCTTTGGTAGCAACCATTACGACATGGACTCTGCTGCTGTGGACCCGGGGAGAGTGAGTGCAGATTCATTGCACCCACACTCCTCACATGAAGGGTCCGCACTCCTAGAAAATGGAAGATACGTTCCCTGAGTGTCTCCCCCCCATATTCTAGACGGTCCAGAGTCGTCGTGGGACCACTTTATTTTTTTTCTTACAATAAATTGGTGAAAGAGGAAATGTTTTGGGGACTGTTTTTTCAAATAAATTTCTTTTGTCGATTTGTTTTTTGTTAGTACTGACAGTTTATGATGTTGGGTATCTAATAGACGCCATGACATCACAAACTACTGGGCTTGATCTCAGGTGACTTTACAGCTAGTATCAACCCGATTTATTACCCCGTTTGCCACTGCACCAGGGCACGGGATGAGCTGGGGTGAAGCTCCAGGATTGGCGCATCTAGTGGATGCGCCACGTCTGGGGTGCCTGCGGCCTGCTATTTTTAGGCTGTGAAGGCCCAATAACTATGGACCTTCCCACCCTGAGAATACCAGACCACAGCTGTCCGCTTTACCTTGGCTGGTGATCCAATTTGGGGGGGACCCTACTTTTTTTGTGTAATTATTATTTATAAAATCATTATAAAAAAAGAGCCTGAGGGGACCTCCACATTGGATCCCCAACCACGGTAAAGCTGCAAGCTGTGGTTTTCAGGCTACAGCCGTCTGCTTTACCCTAGCTGGCTATCAAAAATGGGGGGACACAACGTCATTTTTTTTTTAACTAATTTTTAAATAGAAAAAATTAATGGGCTTCCCTGTATTTTGATTGCCAACCAAGGTAATGGCAGGCAGATGTGGGTGGCAACCCATAGCTGTCTGCTTTATCTGCGCTGAGAATCAAAAATACCGCGGAGCGCTACGTCATTTTTTTTAAAGATTTATTTTTACAGCACTGTGATGTCCAGCAATCAAAATACAGGGAAGCCCATTTTGTTTTTAGTTATTTAAATAAATAATTAAAAAAAATATATATGGGCTCCCGCTGCATTTTTTGTATTGCTAGCTAAGGGTAATCCAAGCAGCTACTGGCTGCTAACCCCCACTGCTTGGTGTTACCTTCACTGGCAATGGAAAATCCAGGGAAGCATTTTTTATTTTTTTTGCCAAAAAACTACAAAAAAAGGACGTGAGCTTCGCCATATTTTTGTATGCTAGCCAGGTATAGCAGGCAGGTGCTGGAAGAGTTGGATACAGTGCCAGAAGATGGTGCTTCTATGAAAGTGCCATTTTCTGAGGCGGCTGCAGACTGCAATTCGCAGCAGTGGGGCCCAGAAACCTCAGGCCAACCTGTGCTGCGGATTCCAATCCCCAGCTGCCTAGTTGTACTTGGCTGGACACAAAAATGGGGAGAAGCCTACGTCATTTGTTTTCTAATTATTTCATGAAATTCATGAAATAATAAAAAAAGGGCTTCCCTTTATTTTTGGTTCCCAGCTGGGTACAAATAGGCAACTGGGGGTTGGGGGCAGCCGTACCTGCCTGCTGTACCTGGCTAGCATACAAAAATATGGCGAAGCCCTCATAATTTTTTCAGGGGGCAAAAAACTTCTGCATATAGTCCTGGATGGAGTATGCTGAGCCTTGTAGTTCTGCAGCTGCTGTCTGTCTGTATGGAGAAGAGCAGACAGCAGCTGCACAACTACAAGGCTCAGCATACTCCATCCAGGACTGTATGCAGAAGTTTTTTGCCCACCAAAAAAATGTTGTGGGCTTCGCCATATTTTTGTATGCTAGCCAGGTACAGCAGGCAGCCACGGCCTGCCTCCAACCCCCAGTTGCTTATTTGTACCCAGCTGGGAACCAAAAATATAGGGAAGCCCGTTTTTTTAAAATATTTCACTTATTTCATGAAATAATTAAAAAACAAATGACATGGGCTTCGCCCCATTTTTGTGTCCAGCCAGGTACATCTAGGCAGCTGGGGATTGGAATCCGCGGCATAGGTTAGCCCGAGGTTTCTGGGCGCCTCTGCTGCGAATTTCAGTCCGCAGCCGTCCCAGAAAATGGCGCTCTCATAGAAGCGCCATCATCTGGCGCTGTATCCAACTCTTCCAACAGCCCTGGAGCCAGGTGGCTTGTTGGGTAATCATGAGTTAATACTGGCTTTGTTTTTCTAGCCAGTATTAAGCCAGAGATTCTTAATGTCAGGCACGTTTGACCCGGCCATTAAGAATCTCCAATAAAGGGTTAAAAAAAAGACACCACACAGAGAAAAAATACTTTAATAGAAATAAATACACAGACACATTAGAGACTCCATCTTTATTACCCCCTGTCAGCCCAATAAATCCCCAATAAACCAGCGCTGATAAGAGGTTTTTTTATTAATATTTTATACTTTTTATTGCTATCCTTGTTTTTAGACAGAAATTTATTCAAAACAATTCACACAATAGAACAAGGAAAAAGAAAGAAGAATAAACCACATATGGTAGAAATAAAAATAAAAGTAAAAATAAAGAATAAGTAATTGATAGTGCAGCAAACAGATACCAGGTGTCTGGTTGCAGTACCCCGGCCGGTAGTAGAGCAATTATTAAATCTAGTATAGTATATTAAGTGATGCTTCAAGGCATATGATATTTAATGCCAATTGAAACTATCACTGCAATATGATTTTTCAGATACCTGGAGAGTTTTTTTCAATCCATAAGCAAAAAGGTTTTTAATAGAGACTTAAATTATAAGCAGCAATTTCAGCGTTCCAAGTGCCTTTAAATGAATTTGAAGAAACTGCACTTCAGGATTGTAGTGAGGATTGTAGTGAGGATGAGGTGCCCCAGCTCATCACTTGATGAGCTGGGGCACCTCATCCTCACTACAATCCTCACTAGTGTAGTAGTAGTGACGATTGTAGTGAGGATGAGGTGCCCCAGCTCATCACTTGATGAGCTGGGGCACCTCATCCTCACTACAATCCTCACTACAATCGGGAAGCAGCATGCAGCCTTCACTCCGTGAGAGATCAGTGCTGCTGGCTGTCAGCGGTAACAGCGGTAACGCTGACAGACGCGTTACCATAGCAACGGTGCTCTCGGAGCCGCGGTTAGCGGTGACGTCACCGCTAACTGCGTTGCTATGGCAACGGTGATCTCCGTTAATGACTGGCTGTGTCAGCCGGTCCCTAACGGAACGGGGAGTCGACCGTGTGCTAGAGCATGTCGCCGGTACACGGCGATACACATATGTGCACCGTGTACCGGAGAGTGCAATGACAGGTCCTAAATGACGCGTCATAGTCATGTGACCAGTCTGTAGCCAATGAGATAATAGCCACGTGACTGGTCACATGGCTATTTTGACGTCACGATATGTCCTGCATCACTGCTAGCAGTGATGGTCACCGGGAGGATTCAGCGATCATCGGATGGAATAGCTGCAGGAGACAGAGTGCAGGAGGGATCGCGGGGACCGGTAAGTGTTATGGCAATGTTTATTAACTGTTTGGGTACATTTATCATGCATTTTTATGTTTGTGATTGCCTCCCATTATAGCCTATTGGTTCGCGTTCGGTTCGTCGAACGTTCGACGAACCGAACTCGAACGAGACCTCCGTTCGGCGAACTGACCTCGAGCCGAACCGCGACCGGTTCGCTCATCTTTAGTCAGCAACAGTCTGCAGGATTCAAGTGGATGTATGTCATAGCTGAGAAGCTACCATAGGCTACATTTACATGTTGTGACTGCAATGCAGTTTTAATAGCTGTAAAATTGTTCCATTTTGTGTTGTGATTTTTGAAAAATGGATTTCTATTATACAGTAATAAACACCCAAACCGTAGTGAGAGTTGTACTTTGCCATGTTAACAGGTGGTCTGAATAAGTTCTTAGTCATTATTGTGGATATATCACTTTTTTTAAACTTTACTATAGAAATCATATTTTAACAATAGAATGCTATTTACTGACAAAAATGGCACTTGACCTATAATGTGCAAGCCAAGCCTTATAAAAAGTTACACCATTGCGTAGAATCAGTGGAAATGTAATCTGTCAGTCAATTGTTTTAATGTTAGTAAACCCACAGTGATGGACAATGATGAACTGGAAGTTGTAAAGGACTTCAACGTACTTGAATCCATGATCACTCAAAATGCAGCAACGACACTGTAAGTCAATAAAATAGCTATGGACAAATCAACAAATAAGTCATTGGACCAGGTCTTCAAATTGAGGAACATTTCACTGGCAATGAAGACATGGCTCACACATAAGGGTACTTTACACACTGCGATATCGCTAACGATATATCGTCGGGATCACGTCGTTAGTGATGCACATCCGGCGTCGTTAGCGACATCGCAGCGTGTGACACCTAGGAGCGACGATCAATGATCGTAAAAACATCAAAAATCATTGGTCGTTGACACGTCGCTCCT